>NC_056477.1:30752504-31052504 GCF_008729295.1 Plectropomus leopardus
CTCCCTCCTCCACCTCCTTCTCCCCAGCTGCCCTGCACCTTCCCCCCTCTGCCACCGCCTCCTCTACCTCCTCTGTCCCCATGTCCGCCTCCTCTCTCATATCCTCCTCGGCCACCTTGGTTGTAGTGATCGTAGCCCCCCCTGCCACCTCCGTGCCCACCCCCACCATAGTGTCCTCCGCCTTGGGGAGCGTCCTGACGCTTCTGCCAGGAGGGCATCTCTGGAGGAGGAGGCTCGATCTCACAGGGTCGGCCTCCCCTGTCTGGCACTCGGCCCATTAGAACCTGGAAAAAGGACAAACAATCAAACACAAATGTTCAAAAGAATCCTGGTGTTTGGATGAGCTTCAGTTACTGGCAGTGTGACAGTACACAATGTATCAAGGGCCATCAGTCTTTTCATGAGATCGACCTTTAACCACCAAAATCTTACCAATTTATTGTTGAGTCTAAGAGGACATTTGTGCCAAACTTGAAGTATTCCCTCAAAGTGGTCTTTGCAAATGCTCTTGTCTTTTTACTGCATTACACCAACTTGCTTGCCTCTCCGGAGCATTCCTGCTCCCTTGTTTCGTAGTTTTCCAGGATCTTGGCTGCAATCTTGGCTGCGCCTGGATCGTGGTAATGGCTGTACTGATGCTGTGACCCTGCCTTTGGCTGTGCTCGTGCTGTGGCTGTACTGATGCTGTACCTCTGGCTCGCCTGGATCATAGTCTTGGTTGTGCTATGGTCCTGTCAGAGGCTGCGCCTGTGTCATGGGCCTTGGTTGCGCAGATGCTGTGATCCTGCTCAACGTGACCTTCTACTGCCATTATTATGCATCATGCATCCACTATTAAGATATGCATGGGACTCTTATCAACACCTACGATATTTGCATGTAACATCACATGCTATCAGAGTGCATTTAGTAATTTTACATCACTATTGTTACATGGTATGCTATTGTTACCATTACTGCTTTGCATCTCTCTCATTCTCTTTCCTCTTTGTCATTACTGTAATTTAATTGTACGATAATATATATATATATATAATTTACGACATCTATTGCACGTCTGTCCGTCCTGGAGTTTTTCCTTAGGTGATGTGAGGGTCTAAGGGGCAGAGGGATGTCGTATGCTGTAAAGCCCTCTGAGGCAAACTGTGATTTGTGATGATCGGCTTTATAAATAAAATGTAATTGAATAAAGATATTGCATTCATGAGAATGAGACAGACACACACAATGACCCCGACCTTTGACCTCTAAAATCTAATCAGTTCATCTTTGAGTCCAAGTGGATGTTTGTGCCAAATTTAAGGAAATTCCCTTTAATTGTTTTTGAAATACTGTGTTAATATGAGAATAAGACAGATGAAAGGTCACATAGGAAGGTTTTCAAGTCCTTCAGATTATGCAAATTGAATCTGCGAATATAAAATGCACCTAATGGAAACACGTCAATTAAAAAATTAATTCTTTCACAAGACAAAGAAATTATGGTGATATTAGATTCAAAGCAGCTATGAAAGAAGCATTAATTCATCACATAACTCTTCATCAGTTGAGTGGATCATCCAGAAATTTTGAATCCACAATTCCTCTATGAAATCGTGCACCATCACCTCCCAGAAATCCCTACTACGTTGTCGCTTCCACGTATAAGGGAACTTGCCTTTCCGTTATCACTCCATAACATGCCTACGTGGCCTTGGATTGGAAATAATGACGGCTAGCAATAAAACTGCTAATGTTTTGAATATCCATTGCCATGATCTTGGAATGTTATCACCAGAGGGGAAGTCACAGAACATCACTCAGTGGTAACAGAAAATATCGCTTAAGTTTTGCACAAATCTGTGATGGAAACCCGCCTAATGATGGTGACCTTTGACCACTAAAGTCTGTTCAGTTCATACTAGAGTCCAAGTCGAAGCGAAGTCTCCAAGGTGAGATTAAGATTTCGGGTTCACTAGAATAGGACTGATGGACGACCCATAAACATAATACCTCTGGCTATGGCCATCACTGGTGCAGAGGCATAAACACTGTGTAAGAATGATCTCTGATATAAGATAAAACAGTTGGGACTGCACTGTTTAACCTACCTTATTAATGGCACAAGCAGTCTTCTCTCTTATCTTGCCACTACTTGTCCGCAGGATCTTGGAGAAGTCTTGTCGGGCAGCGAGGAGGTGGGCGACGGAGATTTTACTTTGGGTGCCAAGAGCAGAACGTAGTGGCTGGTAAACTTTGGCCAACTTTTCAGTGTGCGTCTGTAACGAGACAGACAAGAGGAAGTCCGGTTCATTTTTAGAAAGCTGTAAAAAAAGCCAGATAAAGTCAGATATTGTATATATTTACAGTGTGTGGTTTGCAGAGATAATTGGTTTCCCTTGAAACATGAATGTCAATCATCATGAACATTTATTTTTGTTCTATTGTGTCATGTAGTACATTTTGGATGGAAGATTTTAATGGTATTGCACAAAAATAAAACATTAATTTATTTTGCAGCAGCATCTGGTAGCAGAGGCACAGCTACTGGAGTTTTCCCATCATGCTCGACACATGTATTTGAACAAAAACTGCTGAGAGGCCTGAGAGGACAATCAAAGCCATCAAAGCATAAAAACCATGCATTGTATTATTTCTGGGTGTCATTCTGCGCTTTCCTTTGGAATTTGTCATTTTTACTTTTTTCCTCCAGATTACATCATTTTTACCATATTTGGCATATGGAGAAAATACATACTATTTTCACTAGGTGCTCTGCCACGATCAATGTTGCTGCTAATCATTGACATATCCCAGGCTGTCATCATAAAAAAAAATCTACTTTGCATGTAGTATATTGAAAATAATTCTTTTTTTGTGTTTTTTTCTTTTTTCATTTAAAAACATAGGGACATCCTGACAAAACCTGGCATTTAAAGGGTTAAAAATCTGAAAATTAATGAATATTTGATAATTACGATTAGGGCTGATTCTGGTTAAAAATTAAGTCAATCCAAGCAGAAAATCAGATTAATGTATAATATTTTTTAATGCCTGTTTTTGAAAAGCGCATTGAGTATGCAGAGCAATACAAGTGTGTGTAATATTAAAATGGGCCCAAAGGGTTAATGTCATACTGGTGTGTCTGGGCCAATTTTTAAAGAAAACGATGCTTGAAGATGCTTGAAGTTGGGTTATCATGTATCATTGTATCCATGCTTCCCCACTTGCATATTTTCCTTGGGTCTAAGCCCCACCCACCAGGGATGAATGGAGAGATGCAAGGAAACCACGAAAGGAGAGAGGAAATGAGCACAGATGCTTTTAAGAGACATGAGATGTTTCCTTTGAAGCCTCTTGTGAAGCAATGACCGTTTCTGATGATGGCAGCAGCTGATCAGCTGATTGGGCCGCTGCTGGAAGTTTGGGTGCACTAAGCATAATGTGAAGCTAACATAGAACAGAGGAAAAGCCACAAAACTTTACAAACTCTGCATATATGTTCCACTACAGCTGAACTGTAGAACAGGCATTTTTCAGCAGCTGCTCTGCAGAGAAACTGCATCACCTGCTGCCAGGTCATTAATGACGTTATCATATGATTATATGACAGATTCTGAAAGAGTTCTGTACCAATGACAGCAACCACTGATGTTTCTGTCTCACTGATGAACGCAGGTATGTTTCAATGAGCTTAAGTGTCAAAAAAACGTCGCTCTGCAGAGGCAACAGACTGTATAGCCTGAAGCAACTATAATAATATTAACCAAAAATGGAGCTGGTGCTGCAGCTGCTGTTTCACTGAACCAGCGACAGTGTTGTGTCTGAAAGGGCCTTCACTGAGAGACTTAATACAATACTTTACAGTTGATGATGATGATGATATTGGGTTAGGGCTGTAATGGTGCACCCTCTGGTACTGGTGCCATACGCACAGCGTGTAATGGCGTACGCATAGCAGCAGCACTGCAGCTGACCACAACTGGATCAGCTGTCAGTCGCCAACCGCTGCAGAGACTTTTGATAGAGTTGATGTCACATCTACACTAACAGATAAATAATATAAAATAATAAAAGCCTAATAATACAGGTAGAGTTCAGCCTGTCAGTGGCACAGCAGCAGAGTTTCTCTGTTTAACAAACACCCGCACATAATCTGCACTCTGTATTCATACTGTACCGCTTAGGGTCGCAGAACGCTGTTCATTATTGGCATCTGCAGGCTCTAACCCAGAATGTTAATCTCGATGATCAGGGATAAACAGCCTCACGTGTGACTAAATATAAATGAGAGTAAAAAGTGTTTCCTGCTGACAGACAGACTCTCAGACTTTAACTGTCTCCATTTTTAAGACAGATGGAGCAAATCGATCGTGAAAACATAAATGAAGACAGTTGTTTTTGGCCCTTTTGTTGTTCTGGTTTTTGGATAGGGAATCAGGAGATAAATGATAAATATTGATAAATAAATATCAAAAAATATCAAACTCAGGAGTGATAAACTTGAGTCTTCACTCCAGTGGGAAACTGTCAATCAATAACTGACTGGGGTGTGTTGACCGATAAAAGACTTCCGTAAAGACGGCTCTCGAGTGTCCTTGCTCATCGCTTCTCAGAGGTCCCTCCTTGATTCTCGATCCTTGATCCTTGGCACAAATAAACGCTTTGGTACGTCCTTCAAGATGGCACATCAAGACCGACTTCCGATCCACGCGAGGATTGAGCAGCGAGGAAATGAAAAATAAGAGACTTGGGATCCGGCCCCACTGTTAACAAAGCTTCATCAGTGCAGTATGGCCTTTTCAGATTCAGGAAGACTCAAAGTTTGCACGTACCTTTGCTCTGTCAGACCAACCAAAGGACTGCACTGTCACATCCAGACGCTTCAACAACATTTTTCTTCTCACTTCATACTCATTTACAAGTGCTTGGTTTATAGCTTCAATTTTTTCCTGGTAAAATTAGGAAAATGGAAAAGAGAAAATCCATTTACTGTCATTCATTTATGCAGTGACATTGTGTGTCAACATGTATGCAACATGTACAGAAAGACTTTATCCTGAATATGATCAGAGCTGGGAGACATCCATAAACAGATGATTCAGATCCATTGAAATGTTCAGTATTTACCATGTGCACAGGTCCCAGGGGCTTCTTCATCAGAGGCTCTCCTACGTGGTTTGGCGGAGCTCTACTGATGGCTTCTTTCAGCTGTTGGACAAAATTGTGACAAAATACGACAATGTGTGTATTATAAGTGTATACATAAACATTTAGAAATAGGAGCTCCGCAGCTCTGAAGACTCTTCCAATGAGAAATCAGTTTCATTTGTGTATGTCCACACAAGATTTTAAGCTGATACAAGGTAAAAGAAGTACATATCTCTTAGCAACAGTAGAAATAACCCACGGATGCATAATATTGTTTTTTTGCCAATATTTGGTCCATAAGCAATACCTGATATCAATATATCTACTTTTATCCCACCTAACTGTAGTAATCATCAAGTCTCTTCCGTAGTGGAATTAACATCATATTCTGCATACTGTTGTAATGATGGCCCACCAGCAGATGGAGACATAAAATACAATGCTTTTCACTGCATGTAATATTCATTCATTGTGCAAAATAAGGAAAATACTTCAACTTAGGGTCGATGTTAATAAAAAAAAAAAAAAAAACAACATATTGGTTTGTGATATTGGCAGAAATAAGCATTTTGGCCGGTTCTGATATTTTATTTTAAAGCCAATATCTGCCGATGCTGATTTTATCATGCATCCCTAAAATAACTGCGTGTGGTCTCCTGTTGACTCACTGCAGCAAAAAATCAAAAAATCAGCCAAGTTGGCTAAACTGCCACTTATACAGTTTGATGATGAATTTGTTTATGAATTTGCACTGTCAATTTAATCTTACACTGTAAAAATAAATAAATAAATAATTAGATGCTGGGGCGGCACTTGGCACATATAATATGATGTGCTGCTGTAGTGACAGCCATGTGTTTTCAGCTTCATTAAAAAAAAAGTGCAGGTGTTTGCAGCTGTTTATTCAAACAATCCACAGATTTACTGTAGGGAAAACATTACAGTCTTATTGCTCTGAGATTGTCCAGGTTGTGTTTTTGTGTAACTATTGTCAAGCAACTTGAAGTGCAGGTTTAAAGTTTAAAAGGGGGCACGACATGGAAAAGGTCTTATGAATATAGTATTTCCCTGTTTTGTTTTTTTTTTTTCCTCTAGACATTTTGCCCCAGCTTTTATTTATTTATTTTTTAAATGTCTAAATCTACCAGTTTCTTGCAATTTGTTCAATATTTCTCACCAGGTTATCTGTTGCCTTTTTCCCTATGTTTTTGAAAGAAATTGCACCAATTTGCTCAGGATTTAAAGGTTGAAATACGTGTGAAAGGCGTTTAACAGCAGCACAAGGAAAGTAAGGTCCCTGTTGAGATTTTCTTGTCAGAGTACATGATGTCTGTGTGGCAGCAGACAAACTGACCTTCTTCTCAATTCCACTGAAGAACTGGAACATGGTGATGTTGGCTGGAGGCTTGGACATGCCCAGAGCCATGCAGATGCCCTTCAGCTCCTGGAACATGGGGCTGCCTGACTCTTGGCTTTTCTTTTCCGGCTTATGAACCCGGATCATCCTTGATGCCTCCAGCTCTGACACCAGGAAAGCTGGGAGAAAAAGAGGACTGCTTACATTTGAATCACAAGAAAAGTTTAATTTCTAACAGAAGTTGGTCTACTCAGGTGTTTTTTTAGATATATCTGATTACACATCTGCTCAGGTGGAGGTTGGGTACAGCTATGATGAGTTGATCCCAACTTTGTGACCTTAAAGTACAGTTACAACAAACCTGACCTGCATTCAGCCCTGAAAAGGGATATGATTGCAAGGTTCTGACATGGCCAATCCTTATGGAATTTAGTATTAAACATGGTGATGGATTGAAAAAAAAAAGCCATGATGAATTCCACCTGTGCTACATTCACAGACCTACAATAGTGCCCAAATTTGTCATCAGTTCCCATCACACACAGATGCTAATTCTGTGGGAAACAATGCTTTCCTCAATAACAGATTTCAGGTTGGTTTTTAAACTGAGATGTTGCACTGAGCTGTGATCTTACTAAGGAGCAGCAGACAGTCGGTCCTCTTTAGGAACCTCTGGGTGATGTCTCCGCTGGTGAGGACAGAGTATGGACAGGCGAGCTCTGAGAGCAGGCCGCTCATCTCCAGTTGGAAACCCTCCGCCTCGCTCGGACCTGGAAGGGAACAAGGCCACACACAACACACAATGACACAAGACAGAAACACAGGCTGGTTGAGTGTCACTCATAACCAGCCCCATCAACAGTTAGAGTAGTTGTTGTTTTAGCCGCAGCTTGGCAGACCTCAAACACTCACTGCTCAATTTGTGACAACATTCAGTGTGTTTACATATTAATAACCTGTTTATGATCTGGTTTTTGTGTGTCCTGTTTGTGTTTGAACATGTACACAACCTATCCAGAAACCTGGCTAAGCCCACCATGCTGGCTGGAGTACTCCAAAATACGCCAAGATACTGTTGCATGTTTACACCTTATCCAGTTTTTTAAGATATATATATATATATATATATATATATATATATATATATATATATATATATATATATATATACACACACACACACATATATATACACACACACATAACTTAGATATGATTATCAAATACTTGTGACAGGATATGCAATGGAGGCAGAAAGAATACTTTACAGTTTATAGGGCTGGGTATTATCAAGAACCTCACAATTCAATTCAATTTCGATTCATTGGGTCACGATTCGATTCGAAATTATACTGATTCGATATTATTAGTCGTTAAACAAAAATTAAAAACTAAAATAAATTTAAAGTACAGAAAAGTGCACATTTTTGCCTGAGCCAAACTTAATAAAAGTAATATATATATATATATATATATATATATGCAGGATTTGTCAACCTGTATTTGTGTGTGATCCACAGCTTTAGCGTTAGTAATGGGTTGCAAAACATCTGGGGATCAAATGGTTACGTAGGTTCATCGTATTGTTGCAGTGTTTTAACACTGACTCACAAGGCTCACACACAACGTAACTACTATCAACTTTGTGTATCCAAACGTCGGCTTTTAATGTTGTCTGCGCTGATACCTCGCACCACTGTCGCCATTTTAACTCATTGAGTGCCATTGACGTATATATACGTCACTCAAAAGCCAACGCTTGAGTGCCATTGAGGGATATATATGTCAACGTGTATTTTTAGCGACTGGCACAGGGGGGCGCTCTCACGCTACCTGTGTGTAATTGTGGCGCTGCTGGGATTCGTAGTTGTAGTGCAAAAGATGGAGGTATAATAGGAATAATGAAATAGGACTCCGGTTCTATTTTGTGGGTTTTCTCTCTCTGAACTGGGGCCATGATTTGTTGCATTGTACTGTACATATTTCTTTTACAATAAAATAACATTTGTAATACAATTTTCAGATGTCTTTTATTTCATTGAAGGCAAATTATAGCATTCAAATCACTGTTTTGCTTGACAGATTCCCTTTCGCAAAAATGCATTTTTCTCAGCTTTCTAGAAAAAAAGTGATCTTTTTGATGAAACTAGCCTCTATTCAACTTCAGATAAATCAAGAATGGAACAAGGTGCAAACCAACGTTTTTTCCATGACGAAAAAGAGAGTTTCTTCTTTCATTTAAGCTATTCAGTGTTTTCAGAGTCTTTGTAAAAATATTCTGTGGGTCTTGAAAGTTGACTCAGAATGGCCAGAAAATCTGGCACAAGCCACTGTCCATTATATAAAAGGGCTGGCACTCAATGAGTTAATGAATAAACAACAGCCCTGCTTGACCCCTGAACAACGCCAATCACACTGCCCCCACGGGAGCGTCATTAAGGCGGAAATAATCGATTTCCGGATTTTATGAATCAATATTGAATTGGCAAAATCATATTTCAATGCATTGATGAATCGATTGTTTCACACGGCCCTAACAGTGTAATTAAAATGACATCACTGCACTGAAACAGCAAACTTAATTGGGAATTTTAAATGCTAAATTACTCTAAGCATATTTTTGTGCATTATATTGTGTTAAAAATAAAGTTTTCATTTTATGCATATCAGACAACGTAGCTGATACTGATATGTCTGTGATGGGTCAATATTGGCTGATAAAATCAGCTGACCGATATATCAGTCGGGCTCTAGAAGAAACACAGTTTTGCCTTTCAGTGATGAGAGAAGCTGCAGATCTTCATCCACTTCATCCCCCTGTGTCAGGTATGTCCAAAGTCCAGCTGGAGGGACAGTTGTGGCCCTGAGACAAATTTTTAAGGGCCAGTTGTTTGTCACATGACCGGCCACACAATATGAGTTAATTAAGCAAGATCACTTATTTTTCCATTTTCAGCTCATGGCAAGACAATCAAATAGTTGTAGAAATGCACCAAGTAAGAACTACTAGGCAGACCTATGTTTTCAAGACATTAAACAAGCAAGCAAGAAGCTTAACAGCATCGGCAGCGAGGGCCACCACTCTCAGGAGCGCTGGAAAGTTAAATACATTTTAAATAGAGTTTGAAAGAGTTGCATTTTATTAATCTGTATGTTAGCTGGGGATTACTGGAACAGTAACTAGTCAAATTTTGCGACCAGAGCAACTTGCAAATATTAGTAATATCTGAACTGGAGAGCTGTTAGTTTGATGCCCATTCACAGTGAATGAATCCTCACAGTTAAAGGCACTGTGGCATCAACACTTGTGGCCTGAGATGAGCGTGGTCCTTAAGAATAAAAGCACCACTGCTTTGATTTATTTAATTATAATACTTCAAAAAATGTCATTTTATAAAATACTTTCACTTCCTTATAATCATATTTTATTAAATATTATTAAAGCAGTGTATATAACTTAATTATGTGACAGTAGCTTCTTTATTATATGACAGTAGCCTTTTTCTTCATGGTCGCAAAACGTATCTAAACAGTCACCGTCTGGAGCTCTGCAAAAAGCCCTGCTATATATGTGTGTGTGTGTGTGTGTGTGTGTGACACAGCCGGAGAGAGAATGATGGTGGACAGGCTCAGAGCAGACAGCTGTTGATGATCTACGCAGAGAGGAAATGATCGTTGTCGGTTTGTTTTTGTAACGCTCACGGTGTCTGCACACACAGACTGCAGTAATCAGTGACAGGGTTACTAGTATTTGTCGTAACTGTGGGAGTATAAATGACCTGATTTCTCTGTGCTTGTGTAAAAACCATATCCTGAATCTGGTCAGAACCAGGATAAATTTCATAAACATGTTATTCATGTCAATATAAACACACTCTGTCCAAATGTCTATTTATCAAAAACTTGACAATCTAACCAAACAATGGCACTATAGACTGGAGTATATATGTAATTTTTCATTTTTCTGCCATCATCATCAGCCTTCAGCTTGCAAGGTAATGAAATGATACCGGTAGAACCATTTGATGTCCAACTCTTTTGTCACCAAACAATATGTTGTATTCACTTTGCAACCATACTGGACAGTGATGGATATGTCTTACAGTTAGTGGCGTGGACATTCTCCTCCAGCTTGCAGTAGAGTCTCAGCTCTGACACTATCCAGGCACAGAGCTTAGTGAACTCGGGTGAAGCTGCCCCTCCGCTCACAGCTCCTTCCAGAGCTCCATCCTCCAACAGAGGGCCTTGGTACCTGCAGTGACACACACACCAACCACAGTGGCATCATAAGCACTGTGGTTTTGTTTGACTCCCATCACCATCAAACCCCACTATGAAATCTGCTTATTTAATAGAGTCTTCACTGGTTAGTTAACAAAGGGAAATGTTAAGGGACAGTTTGGATTTTTTTAACTTGATTGTATGGAGTACTTATCCACAGACAGTGTGTTAGCTACAGCAGATGTCACTCGGCATGACCCAAATTTGGAGAAGCAGGGTAGCGTCTGGCACAGAAGCTAAGCAATGGACAGCTGTGGAAGGGGTCAGCACCAGACCACCAGACTCTATTGAGAAAAACAGTCATTCAGCTCACTGAACACAGGTTCTGCTGGTCTCAGTTAGTTTACGTTGTTGTGTGACTTTGGTGAACGTGAACTAACCCTTTTAAACGCCAAAGTTACACAATAACAAAAACAACCTAACTGTTTGAGGCAGCGGCAGACCGGCAGCTCCTGTGGTCAGTGATGTTAAATCAGTGTTTTTCTCTGTGGAGTCTGCTTTGACAGAGAGCAATACAATAACTTCATTTTCTTGTTGGAAATCACTGTCTGACATTATAGGTAAAGCAGTGAAAACACCCTCAATAAAGTATACACTCATGCTGACATTGATATTTTTAGGAGGGTTTTTTTTTAGGTGGCTAATACGTTTTGTAACTGGCCCCTCCTCAACAGTAGATTGCTTAGCTTCCATCTCAGAGTCCAGCCTGTTTTTCCAAATTGGAGGCATGATGACTGACATCTACTGTTAGTAATAGAATGTCTATTGATAAGCAACCCATAAAAAAAACACTTCAAAAAAATCCGAACTATCCCTTTAACAAAAGGAAACTGTGGTTAGCGTGCATTTCTTGCAGCACAGAAATGGGCTCAAGACCGTGACTGACTTGGGAGAAGCTACAAGATATTTCAGCGACGACATCAACCAAGAAAGACTTATTGAATAATGGTGTATGTTAATAAAGTGGGTGTGAGCAGGTTAACACAGAGGAATGTGTTGGCGTCCTGATGAGCAGAATCAGGGAGCAGCCTGCTGACGCAGCTTGTGGCACAACAAGCAAAATCACCCTCAGCTTTATGAATACCGGTACTTATATGGATATGGCTCACAGAAATGGGCCTAGCAATTAAAAAAAGAATCCACCAACGTCTGGTTAACCGAAACAATAGCACGTACGTCGTTTTCCTAAAAACAAGCTAACGTTACTGGAACGTTAAAGCGCAGGCTAAAATAGGAAAGACTGGCTGCTTATCGGAATGTCAGCTTTCACACATTATCACCATACAGCAGACAGTTTTTAACTTACCCTAAATCTTCCAGAGAGACAAGAATGTCATTCTCCATCCCAACAATCTCTAGTTAGGCTCTAAAAACTTGTATTACCGTGTTCACATTAGCCAGCTCAGCTTATACACGTTTTACTTCTGATTCTTCCTCGATGCGTTTTTGTTGGTGGGACGCAGTACCAGCTTTCAGGCGCACAATGCCCCCTGCCGTACCGGAGTGTGACAAACAGGATCTACTTTGTCTTATTTTTAGAAAACAAATGATTATCAAAAAACAACAACATAAATAAATAAATAAACAAATAAATAAAAACCTATATTAAGTAGGGCCTGCTTTAATAGTACATTCAATTTTATCACTCTCTACACAAAATGCACTTTTCAAAATCAAGCGAAAAAAAATTATACAATAATGTGATTTTCTACTTTTATTGACTTTATTTGTTTTAACCAACATCAGCCCTGATCATAAATATCAACTATTTATTAATTTCCAGAATTTTAACCCTAAAATGCCAGGTTTTTGTCATGATGCAACTATGTTTTTAGATGAAAGAAAAAAAACACACTCAAAAGAGAATTATTTTCAAAATACTACGTGTTTTTTTTTTTTTTTATTGCACACTTTTTTTAACCATCACAGCCTAGGATATGTCAGTGATTAGCAGCAACATTGATTTTGATACAATATTATTTTTTGCGAGTATTGTGTCAAATACTCACACTCATACCGCTTTGCACACAAAATGTGCTTTTCAAAATCAGGCTATGAAATATATTATACATTAATATGATTTTCTGCTTTCACTGAGTTTAATTTTTAACCAACATCAATTGTAATCATAAACCATTTCTGAATCCTGTGTATTCTGTATACTGGCACTGAACCTATTCTACACCTAGGCCTATTCTATGAATGCATTTATGTAAAAAAAAAAATAATAAATTGGACTGATGTTTAAAATGTTTTTGAAATATTATGTGGGACAAAGATTAACTTGAAAAAAATCTTCTTTTATGAAGAAAATGGTCTAGAAAGGCCATGCATTTTAAAAAAAAATGATAAGCTGAGTTTTATATCTATAAATGCGAGTGGACTAAGAGGCCTCCCAATACTCACTAGTTCAAACCTGATGTGAAACTGTATTTTGAAACACTAAAAGAACTGACAAATCAGAAGGCCATGAGGACAGTGAGCATTTACCAAAGACTGTATATAATGTCATTATAAAGTCTGTATCTACACTCTGTGATATTTACAATGCCTTGAAATATTCTTTTTGATACAAATATCTATATTCCCCTTCCTAATTACTTATTTCTTTTTTTCTGTGCTTCCTTGATCTCTTAATGTAAGATAAGATTTATTTTGATTTCTATTATTATTATTATTACTATTACATTATTATTAGTTGTAGTAGTAGTAGTTGTTGTAGCAGCAGCAGCAGCAGTAGTAGTAGTAGTAGTAGCAGCAGTAGTAGTATTCAATAAAGGAGAAAAAAAACAAAAAAACACGCCTCTCTGCAGGCTGAACTCGGAATACTCACCTGCATTTGGTGTAGAGTTGAGGGCGGGCGGGAACCACCTGTACCTATAGCGCTTGGCACGGGGGTGGGTGGGAGGTGTGTGTGTGTGTGTGTGTGTGTGTTGGGGGGGTATGTCATTTAACCCTAATGAGGTGATAGACACATATGAGTTGGTGAGATCATAGGTATTGTTGAGTCTGAGTTGTACGATTTCACTATAATACGTCCATGGTTGTACCACAGCATGGTAAACAAGAAACTGGTCGTTCATTCAAGAACATGTTAACGCGGTATGGCGGTAACGTTTTTAAGCGCACCCTTTCTTCCTTTGTCCCGCCCTCTCTGTCCATCTGGCCAATCGCCGCAGCTCATACTGAGTCCTCATTTGCCGCTAAAACCAAACTCGCCTCTGCTTCTGTCCTCTAGCCGCCGTGGTGTGCGGATAAAAATAACAGAAAATAAGTAAGTTAAGGCATTCGTTAAAGTTGACATTATAACGCTTCTGTGTGTGTGTCGCCTTGACTGACTGCAGCCCACGCGGACACCGGTTGAAACCACCGTTAGGGTTGAAAAAGCGAAGGAACCGTCCACTTTGTTCAGCTAACACTGACGTAAGTTACCTGACATAAGTTGATTTTCGCGTTTAGTTTTAATCATTAAAATCAGCTGTGTTTGTACGTGCACTGCACTCAAAAGAAACTATAATGACACCAGTGTTACACTCGGAACGGAGACTTTCTTCTTGTACGTTGAATTTCTACATTATATATCAAAATTTAAGATTTACTGACCTATTAACACACGTTACACACCGGCTTTATAACACAGTAAGATTGAATGTATACATTTAAAGGTTTTCGGCGCACATTTATTCTCAAAGAGCGTCTTCAGTTACCTGAGATCTCCATTTGAAATAGTGAGCTAGCTTTAGCCCTCTTGTGTTTCGGTGGATAAAGACAGCAGAGTTTCTTAACGTTAACCGGTAACTGACGTTACTTTACAGACGTTTATCCCGAAAATAGGAATTTGATGTGTTGGCTGCATGTAATTTGGTTTTTATCAATATAGTTTGTCTAAACTGACCGTTAACAGAACCACAAGATACAGATTTTTTTCTTGAACTTCATTATCTTATATTTCAATTATATTTCATAATAAAAAAATAAATAAAAATACATTTAATTGCACAATAAATTCAATTTAAGGAAAATAAAGAGCGACGATTTAAAAAAAAACGTTGGGTTCTGCTAAACAGAAGCTTAAATATCTAAATAATCTAATTTAATTTTAATTTAATGTTTATTTAAAAGAGACACAACATATTAATGGACATCAGTATAAAATAAATGTAAATATGCCAGAGTTAGTAGTACTGCAAATTGACATCCCTTGGAAGGCAACAGACTACAGAAAGAAAAGGAGGAGAAAAAGAAGTAAAGTAAAAAAACAACAATATAACTATTCATATAGAGAACAAAAGTGCAGTAACAGTAGCTATAATAATGTAGTAATAGTTTTTGCTGATTTACAGTTGTTGAGTTTAAGTTTCCAAAAGTTTTAGTATCTTTTAATATACAAAAGGAGGGTAGTCTTATAAGCACTTTATAAATATCGTATTTTGTTAAAATAATAAAGTAAATTACATACTTTTCATCAGCCAAGAAATTAGAATTGTAAGAAATGAGTAATATATATAACTTTGTTACTGTGTCATCTTCTTCAAAATGTTTTGAAAAGTATCCAACCAAAAAGAAGTGGCAGGAAGATGACCAGAAGATATTGATATATATAATGTTGATTGTGTTATTCCATGTATTATTAAGTGAACAGGGTAACAAATCAATTGTCAAACCCAGTTTCTTTTCAGACAACAGGATAATATGGGATAGTTTCAGCAACCAGAAAAATGGAAATGCTGTTGTTATGGTATTAATATTATCAAATGTTTCTAAAGACAATCCTCAGACTTGTAATGAAATGAGATAAAAATTAAAACAGTTACAAGACCTTACAATCAGTGTCGAAAAAGCCAGGCTGGGGGTCTTCGTTTCCTGTTATCTCTCCACTGTGTCTGTCTTATAAAGGCATAAACTGCCCCCAAAAATATTAAAAGAGAGAGACAGTGCCTTTGGCTGCCTGAGATTTTCTGTCTGACTCTGCGCTCCAATACCCAGACCACCACGCTATTCAATATGCCAGAAAAAGATTTAGTATGTCCTGATATAGAGCACATCAAATACAGTATGCCAAAAATACCAGGATGTTTTACGACATCTGGTTGCATTTCGTAGTTTGCAAGCCAGCATGCTTTTCTGGTCATTCTGACCCACAATCCTCTGCACTGTGGAAAATATGTCACATCCATAGACAGTATGGTCGCTAAAACTGAACTGCTCTGACTGCTGATTGAAAGTTAATGACAGCGGGCAGAAGCCACAGTGATTGATGGCAGCTCATTCAAGTGACTAATGACCGGTCAAATCGCAATCAGAAAACTAAATGAATTGGTAACCCTTTGAAACGTGAGCAAATTAGCCCGATTTCTTTGAAAATCAATGGAAGCAACCTGAAAGCAGTACAGACAAAGTGATATCGCTCCAGGTTTCACATGGTTAAATGAACTAAATTATCATAAAAATTAGAAAACAACTAAAGGACATAACTATGAAAATAACATTCAGAAGGTTGAAAACTACGTACATCACAGAGTTTGATCTCCTTCTCTGGTGTGTTCGGTGACTGGCATTGTGATTTATCTCCAAGGTAACAGATATGTGACAAAGAGGGTGAAATACTGTGTTAATTTGATGTCGGAGGATTGTAGTTTCTGAGTTGGAAAGTCTTTCGTCCAACTTTGTTGTGTTCATGAGCTTTTTTCACAGCATGGAAGCTAAAGAAGATGGGTTGTATTTTAATGTGAAGAGCATTTAAACAAGAGATTAATAGTTGTTTTATCCAGTTTATTCCGGTCATATACATTATTTTTTAAAAAAATATTTTTTCTATTTTTTTTACATTATTTTTTATATAAAATCTAGGGCTGCAACTAATGATTATTTTGATAATCGGTTAATCAGTCGATTATTTTTTCGATTAATCGACGAATCAGATTTAAAAAAAATAGAAATAATCATAAAATAAGCAATTTTCTGCCATCACTTTGCTCAAACACAGATTATCATTGATGCATAAACAGACGGTTGCTTTAACATCCCTGAGCTGTCAAAATAATATTAAATCATAAATAATAAATAACAACAAAATCAAACATGAAACAATTCCAAAACTAAATGTTAACAGTGTTTACAACAAACCGTTACGTTTTCTTACTTTAAAACTGAAAATACCTGTGGTTTTTTGTCAAGACTTACCTGGTTAAGCTCGCCTCCTCCTCTCTTTCATTTTAGATGCTGTATTGTAACCGTCGTGCTTGCGTGCCATGCCGTGTCACTTTTGCATATTTTACAGCTCACACACTTCCTTGTTTTGCATAATGTGAAGTGCACCCAAACCTTTGGTTTTTGTACGAAACGTCCTCTCTGCCTCCGCCATGCATGTGCTATAAACAGTCAGTCAGCGTGTGACGTAATAATCGCACACACAACAAATCGATAATTTTATTTGTTGCCAACACATTTAATAATCGATTTTATCGATTCGTTGTTGCAGCCCTAACATAATCTAAGTCTCTATACATTGACAGCAGTTCATGTTAATACCATATTTCACTTTACATTCAATTAAAAATTGATACTTAATATGTAAATTATTTAAAAAGTTTCTTAGCACTGACAAAACATTGATTGGACCGCCATGTTTATGCATGTAGGACGCGAAGTCAGCAACTCGTATTGTAAAATAATGTTTTCAGTGTTAGTATACTGGCCTGTCATGCTTTAGAGTTCAAAGTTTGCTTGCTTGCTACAGCTAATTGATGCAGATACTAAAATGTGACACTACTTAAAGTATGTGATAGCTATTAGGAACAAAAGAACAAAATATATCATTTTTTACAGCAATTGTTGACACTGTTTCCATGCTTTCTGCCATTTCTACAGCCCTGAAATTGTTACGGAAACATCACAACTGGGCAACTCGGGTAACATCGAAATTACCCAATGTCCCACGCACAATCACAACTTTGGCATGTGCTCCTAACTTGTAAATTCAGTTAACGTGATATTCCACGGAGCACGCGGTGGCAGTAACTGCTCAGGGCATACTGTTACACTATAGTACAAACTTTTTAGTGTAAGCTGCAGGACCTACTAAATGTAAAAAGATTAAGATAATTTTGCAATGTCAACATAGCTACTATGTGAGGATATGAAGCCCCTGTGTGCAGCTGTTTTGTGTCTTGGGTAAATCTTTTACCTCACCAAAATTGTGAGAAGATTAACAGTATGTGTGTTAATCAGTATTTCCCTGTTTCTCTTCCAGTTTCTGAATCAGCGTGGCTCAGATAAGCAGGTGAGGATGGGAATCTCTGGACTGCTGCAGTTCATCAAAGATGCTGCAGAGCCCGTCAGCGTGAAGAAATACAAAGGCCAGACTGTAGCTGTGGACACGTACTGCTGGCTGCACAAAGGAGCATTCTCATGTGCAGAGAAACTCGCTAAAGGGGAACCCACTGATCAGTAAGCATTTAATTATTCGAGCTGAATGCAAAATTAAATATGTTCAGAACTGCTTTAACATGTCCTTTAACCCTTTAAAACCTGTGAAAATTGGTACGATTTATTTCAAAAACATGGGGTGAAGGCAATGAGCAGCTTTACAAGACATGGTGCCAAAATTAGCAAGAAATTATTAAAAAGCTAACAATGAAATGACCTGAAAATATACAAAAAAAGAAAGAAAATGACCCAGAAATGTTCTTAAAATAATTACTTGTCAAATGAACATTTTTTTTCTATAATATTATTTAATTCAACTTATAGTAATTATAACTATAGTTGTAGAACATTTTTTTTATATCCCATCCCACCCCATACTTTTTGTGCACTGATTTTGTGGTGATTTTCTTGTCACCTTTTACTGGTTTCTTGGAAATTTTGGGATGTTTCCTGCTAGACTTGCCATTACTTTTTTTATCCATTCTCTTTTATTTTCAAAGAAATCAAGGTTTCATAGGTTTCATAGGGTCAAAAGGCTAAGCAGCTTAAGGAAGGCATCTGAACACAGCCTAAGAAAAGTGACACAAGCAACAAAAATATATTCATATTTACTATATTTTTGTATTCGTAATTATGTTACAGAAAAAGTATACATATTTTTTTTTAAAAATCACTTTTTTTGGGGGGCTTTTTTGTGCCTATTTTCAGGTTATTTCATGTAACTTTTTTTCACAGATTTCCCTCTAATTCTTGGGCCATATTGTTAATAAGTTGCTCATTGCCCTTTCCCTTTTTTGTGAAAGAAACAAACCAATTTGCTCAGGCTTTACAGGGTTCAGCATGCTGCACTGAACAAGCAAATCAAATACAGTTAAACCATATACAACTACTTCCTCTATTGTAAAAATGTCTCTAACAGTAATCTAGTAATGAGAGTTGACTGTCTGGAAACCAATATTGACAATTTTTAATGTATCCATTCCCAGGTATGTGTGGTACTGCATGAAATATGTGGACATGCTACTGACCTTTAGTATCAAACCAATTCTGGTGTTTGATGGACGTAACCTGCCTTCAAAACAGGAAGTGGAAAAGGCTCGCAGAGAGTGAGTACAGTCGTTAGCAGTTTTATATCCAAGATAGATCATTTATGTGATTGGTGTATATCTGTTTTTGAAATGGAGGTGGGGGGGGGGGGTCTACACCCTCTGAATGAGGTCAGGCTGCTGAAACATGCCTTCTGTGCTACAGACTGCCGTCACTACATCACATAAAGTGATTGACCACGTTTCGTTTTGCATCAGGTCTGTATGTTGTGTCGTGGAATGCAGCGTATGACCATCAGTTATTATAACTCTGTTCTTTGATTGATCCTTGATGGCCACCAATTCTTGTTTTATCCAGCTTGCGGCTCGGCTCAGATAATGAGTTATGAGTGGCACTGGTCGGGTACCACAGGGAATTTCACGTTTACTGCAAAGAAATCTGTAAATATCTACTGCACGTAACCAAGGTACATAGCGCGGTAGATGTTTGGTAAAATGTAAATTTACCCAGAAGCAGCGCTTCTCACTTAAGGAGGGGAGGAGAGATTGTCAGTAACGCCAGTACACTGAGATGCAGTGTGTGCTGCTGTGACTAAACAAACAGGCAATAGTGGAGAAAGTACTCAGATCCTTTACTGCAGTAAAGGAAGTAGTAGAAATGAAAAAAAAAACAGAAAATGATCCAGAAATGTGCTGAAAATCATTATTATCCACTTTGAGCTAACTGGTTCCCTTTTGACATAATGAATATTTTTCACCAGTTACTTCTGTGGTTCATGCAGTTTAACAAGTAATGTAGTTTTCATCATAAGCTGTCAGTTTCTCTTATTTGTTTTCTACCCTCTGTGTGCACGCGTTGGTGACTTTGCCTGGAAACCACCCTGTAAGACCAGCAAATGAAATAGATAAATGTCAAACAAAATCAGCAGCATTAGTTTAGTCACATACAAAAAACCACCATTCACTGCTGTCTGCCAGCACTGTGAAGCATATATAAATATATATATATATATATATATTTACAGTCAATATGTTGCAATAACCACAAGTGGATACAATGTATAGGCAGTAAGAGGTATTTTTACAGTAATATGATCAAATCAGCTTATGTTTCTTATAATTCAATAACAAAAATTAATAACACTGATGTATGGAATGATAGGTAAAAGACAGATAAAGGCCTGTTTTTTTTCCACATGATGAGGGTGGATTGTTCCCTGTGGGAGGAGTTTTGGTCAGGCAGCGCTTTGTGGATGCAGTCAGTAGCAGTCTTATGTATTCTGTTGTATGGTGAGTTTTAAAAATTGAAGCAGAGATCTTTGGTTTTAGTTTGGACTCGCTCACTGCAGCTTACAAATCACTTCCCTCACATTCTTTCCCTCTACTTTGTCGTTTGGTTTAAAACCAAAGAATCTCCAAATAGGCGCATTTTTGCATTTGTGTTGCTTACGAGAGTGGACATCTTTCCTGCTGGTGTTAGGGCTACATGGGTCATTACACAGAACCACATACTAGAGTTGCAACAGTATGAGATTTTCTTGGTACGAAAAATGTCTCAGAAAATGTAACAATGTTATCCTTATTAGTCCTAGGCTATTATGGCTATTAAGGCTATTATGTTTGAAATTGGTGGTGTCCCCGATTGAGCTTTTTTTTTTTTTTTTTTTTTTTAATCTACACATAGTTCAACATTGTTATGAAACATATTAATGGTTGGACATTCAGAGTATGTTTCAGGTATGATTGTGGACATATCCTGCAAGTGTTATGATGCCTGGCCCCATGGTGATAGAGTGAAGTCTATTCATGTGCTGAGCCACGGCTCTTCTGAAATTCATTCGTCATTATCTTTAAGACAGCGAGATATCAACAAGCTTTTGATAACTTTTGATAAGCTTGGTCCACGTGTTAAAAATCTAGTTGAGAGAGTTTGTCCTCTTTTTCTCTTTGCTCCTCACAGTGGAACCACAGAATAACTACCTCCACACAGTTGTCTTTTTGTAAACATAGCTTTTTGTTTTAGGACTAATCATCTCTCTGTAGTTCTCATGTTGTTTGAAAATCCGACTCAGATTTGGTTTTAAGTGCTGTTAGAACGTCTCCCAGTGCAAAGTGTTCCATTATTAATTCTGTTTCCTTCATGCATCTTTTAGGCGCAGAGAAAGCAACCTCCAGAGAGGCCGGCAGCTACTACGTGAAGGCAAACTGTCCGAGGCCAGAGATTGTTTTTCCCGCTGTGTAAACATCACCCCAGCCATGGCTCATAATCTTATTAAGGTGAGAACTTCTTATCTCCTGGCAGGCTACAGTAAATCATAAGTTTCTTTACTCGACGGCTGCTCCCTACATGCAATGTTTCCTCTACCATCATATTGCCCCCCAAAGAAGACCCCCCCCCCCCCCCGAATAGTCAGACCAATTTTATTTTATACACAGCACCAAATCACAACAGTCATCTAAGGTCACTTTTCATAGAGAAAAAGTCAGGGCCATGTTTTTTTATTTATAAATAAAATAAAGTAAATATGCATATGTAATTCATATCATGTTTTTTTCATACTGTGTCTGGGTCTACTCTCGACGGCTCGGGCAGGGCTTCGCCCTGGCACACACAACACACACCACATAGTCAAACAGACTGTAGAGTGGAGTAGAGAAAAGATTCTACACGTTATGTGTGTGTATTCCAAAGCACGGCAGCTTTTGTGAGTGATAAGCCACCTGACAAAGACCAATAGTGTAAAAGCCAAGTAAATCATTAATAGAAAAAACGTTGACCCCAACTTCCGAAAAGCAGGCGAAAATATTTGCATTTTTTAGACACACACAACATGAAATTGGCATCACTGGCAAGGATGCAAACCTTAGCCCTGCTGTTGGTCAAAGTACCAGCCAGACCCGTCAAAGTCCTGGATAGAACAACCAGCTCTCTAGCTGAAACTGCATCCCCTGACAGAACCACAGGACTCACCTCAGGATGACCGGCTTTGAACCAACTTGACTGTCAGAGAGGAGATACTCCTCCTGGGTGTACAAGGCTGAACTTGGTAAATAAATAAGTAAATACATTAAGAAATAAATAAATTAGCAAACCATAGATGAATACTGTACATAGAAAGTGAATGCGGAATTATGTTTTCTTCATATGGTAAGGAGCTGCAGGGAGGGGCCCCTTGGGAGACAACCTTTGTGTCCACATGGTAAGCCCATGGCATCATGGGTAACAACATATGCTGCCATCCAGATAATGTCTTTTTCAGAGACGTCCCTGCTCATTCCAACAAGACAATGCCAAGACACATTCTAGGACTTGTTACAACAGCCTTATTAGCATTATTTATATTTCAAACAACCTCCCAACTTTCTTTGAATTTGGCTTGTGCAGTATTTACCATCCAGTAATAATTTAAAAGTTTGGCTAAACTGCCTGATCATTTTGAAGTCTCAGAATACATTTGCAGAAGTTCACAAAACCCATTAGAGCCTTCTACAGTTCTCTTCAAAGCTGCATGTTAACTTCGGTTATGAAAATATTTAATTTAGTTTTTTTTTTTTTTTTTCAAAACAGGCTGCAAGGGCGAAAGGAGTGGACTGTGTTGTGGCCCCGTATGAAGCTGATGCTCAGTTAGCGTACCTCTCTAAATCTGGTTTGGCCCAGGCTGTCATCACAGAGGACTCTGACCTGCTGGCATTTGGCTGCAAAAAGGTATCGAGTACCAGATCCACAGGTGCCAGTTTAAACTAAACTTTACTGCACTGAACAGGCTGCAGTTATTTACAGTTCTTTATGTTGTTTTTATCTTCCATGGTTAAAACTGGGGATGTCAAATGATACATTTTTAAAATTGCAATAAAATGCAAAGTTCCAATAGTTAATTGCAATAATTGCATTTTTTGATACAATGTTTTTAATAACATTATTTTGCATTACAAAATAGTTTGACATTGATAGGGTATAGCACTCCTTACCAGAATTTCTTGATTACGAATCAAATGAGAGCAAAAAAAAACTGCATGGGACTAGCATAAAGTGGGCATGTCTGTAAAGGGGAGACTCATGAATAACCACAGAACCCATTTTCTCTCAGATATCTGGAGGTCAGAGGTCAAAGGACTCTGTTTTTCCATCACTGAGAATTTGCCCAACTTTAAAGCATTTAGTTTCATGTGATGCCAGTATCATCACTCTGTCTTTAAAACTCAGCTCGGCAGAGCCTCCTATAAAAGACAGAAATGTTGGCTGTGATTAATGTGATTTAAAAAACAAAAACAACGCATTATGTGCAGACCTTAGTTGCATCATAATTAACACATTGAACCCTACTGTTAAAAGCAAAACAGAAAGGGTGGCAGCTTCCTTCCTAACAGATTGTGTTAAATGCGCATGTGATGTAGTCTCGTTGATCGCAGGCTCCTGAATTGAAACGAATTGTAATCATACTGTGGAACAAATAGTGATATTGGCAAATACCATATTATTATTCAGACCACTGCTGCTCTTGCATTGTCCCTGACCTCTGAATCAAACACCTTTCACCATCATGCAGGTCATCCTTAAAATGGACAAGCAAGGCAACGGCCTGGAGATAGACCAAAGCAACATGGGCCGATGTCGCTCTCTGGGGAACGTTTTCACAGAGGAGAAGTTTCGCTACATGTGCATCCTCTCTGGATGTGACTACCTGGCCTCTCTACATGGCATCGGCCTTGGCAAGGCCTGCAAACTGCTGCGACTGGCCAAAGACCCTGATATCCTCAAGGTGAGATCAGACGGCGAGAGAGTGAAGTTGGATTATGCATTCATTTGAAGCGGTGTGTCCAAATGTTCCTCGCTTTTAAGAAGAATAGACTGACATGGAGAGTTAAGGTGCTGACACACCAAACCTGCATAATATGTATATTTATTGCACATTTAAATTATTCAAAATTTTGTCCTAAGTATTTTCTTATTTTTTCATTTTCTTTTTCTTTTTTGCTACATGTTTTTTTAATCTATTTGATGTTATTTTGTTTTGATGTATTTTTTTCTTGTTCTTTTTGTTCTGCTTTTTGTTTTACTGGGTTTTAATCACTTTTTGATTTGATGGGGTGCTTCTCTCCTCTCCTGCACAGTTAACTTCACTTTGCAGTTTTACTGTTTAATATTTTATCTATAGCTTTGTGCAAAAAAAACTAAAATAAGAGAACTAGCGACAACAAAAGCCTACCGCTGTGTTGCCCTCATGTCGCCATTTTGACCAAAAAGTTGCACAGGAACTCACCAAACTGATAGCCAAGAAGTGTGTACAGTATGTTCTGCACCTGCATGAGAGGAGGAAATACCCCTCCATACCAACAGACAGTGGTCATCTGCAATAGTCTGTAATAGTTAGCATATGAACAACACAACCCAATGTTGAAAGAACAAAGCTTATTTACTGTGTGCTGGTGAACAACAACACAACCCATCAGGAAATGTTTCTGTTGCTTGATAGCTAAAGGAAAAACAATCTGTCCTCATATAACAATTTTGTTTCAACCTCACTCACTCCCTCCTTCTTAACTTTCCCCATTTGTTTACATTTTTCACTCCCCTTTCTCTTGTGCTCTGAGCTGAACAGCCAATCAGAGTGATTGACATTATCGACAGACTCCACAGCTGCTGCCGCCAATTCAACATGGTGAATCAGCTGAAAAAAGGTTGACGAGGGCCAAGGACTCACACCATCGGGCCCAACACGCGCGGATGGCCGACTGTGGGCCTGATGTGTCACAGCCTCTATAGTTAACCAAAGAAAATCTTGGTTGACTGGAGGAAAAGAACTAAAATATTTTAAAAAGTTGTCAATCAGTAATTGTACTAATTCAGGCTTGTGGCAGGTGGTTTATATTGAGCTGTGGTTTCTCTGTCAGGTGATCAGAAAGATGGGCCAGTACCTCAAGATGAATCTAGTTGTTCCTGAGCAGTACATCGAGGGATTCATCAGAGCCAATAACACCTTCCTCTACCAGCTGGTGTTTGACCCCGTGAGGAGGAAGGTCGTTCCCCTCAACCCCTACCCAGAGCACATCGATCCGGCCATCCTCAGCTACGCTGGACTGTATCCCTCTGCCTGAGTCACACCTGCCATGGTGTCACCTTTAGAAAAATACTGGAAACAGTTAAGTGTCATTGGTTATATTTTATTTAGAAATGGGAATTTGTAAGTTCTCCTTCATTACTGGCACAGTATTTTTTCCTTGATGATGTTGAATCCAGTAATCTAGGAGATGAGAAGGGCCTCCAGATGGCCTTAGGAAACCTCGACATCAACACCATGGAGAAGATCGACAACTTCAGCCCAGACAAGCCCATTCCACAGGTATCAAATCAGTCAGTTAACCATATAAAACCTGAGGAAATAGGTTTGACTTCTTTTAAAACCACAGGGATAAGGCAACAAGCAACTTAACACTGACACTGCCCAGAAATTAGCAAAAAGGATATTTAAAAAGTTACATGAGAATGACCTGAAAATAAGCATAATAAAGTAAAATAAACAAACATAAAAGTGACCTACAAAAAGTGCCCAAAAATAGATTTATTTTAAATATTTTGTTATATATTTTTTCTGTAACACAACTTTAAATGTTAAATTCGTTTTTGGGACATTTCCCTCTGTTTTATGTCATGCATTTTTGATTAATCCTCCTCTTTTTTTTTTAAAACTAGTCTTTAGGTAAGTTTTTTTGTCACCTTTTACTAATTTCTTGCAATTTGTGGGACATTTCCAGCCCAGCAGGTCATTGCCTTTTTTTCCCCATGACAGAAATCAAACCAGTTTGCTCAGGTTTCAAATGGCCAAATAGCTTGTGAAAGGCAACTAATAGCACCCCAAGAAAACTAATTTCAATCCAGGTTTCAGAGGCTTAAAGGAGACCTGATGATCCAAATAGTGTTACATTTAATTTAGAACAACTTCTAATTTAGAACATTTTCCTTTTAGCTCTCTAAACCCTGCAGTCGCAGCTGGAACAGCTCACCGGCCCCCACTGGGCCCAGTATCTGGGGTGGAGCAGGCTTAAAGCCAACATGTGCTGCCTCCCCAGACATGCCTCCGTCCACCAGGGGGAAGGAGAGAATCATCAGCCTGGATGCTCGCAGGCTGTCCTGCAGAGAGCTGCAGGTGAAACGACCTCGAGGTAAGCTGTATACATGCAGTGTTTGGATTGCTGTATTCATTTGACAGTCTGTGTAAACAGATACTCTGCTGCACAAACATCTGATAGTGTGATGATAGCTGATGATCATTACAAGTAAGGTTGTGGAAAAATTTACTGACCTGCATAGATTTAGAGCTGCTCATCTCCACAGGATATAAATGGGTTTTTTGTGACTTGTTGCTACAGTATATTAATTAAAAATGGGATATTTTCTTAACTACGCACAGAGAATCAAAAAGATGCATCCCGTAGTGGGTGCTGGATCCAAGATAAACCAAAATGTGAAAAAATAGAGGTCCGCACACCAGGGAGCTCCCCGTAAAGGATTTTATTCTGCGAAAATAAGTGATGTTCGGAGCTAAGAAACGCTCTTCCTCAGAGTGCAGACCTCTATTTTTTCATATTTTCTTAACTAAACATGAACTGCAGCTTGTCCTGGCCCCAGATAAGCTGATGAAGATGGATGGATGGATGGAATGAAGACAATTCTGAACTGTACTTGTCTTTTTCCTCCCATAGACTCTAGTGTATCAGACGAGGATGTGCTGCAGCAGTACTCGTGCTCCAGTCAAAAGCGATCCAGGTCAGACCAGCATCCAGACAAGCCAACATTAACCAGTCCGCCCCGGCCACGCAACTGCTTTGCCACCCTGCTTCAAAGGAGGAACCAGGAAGCTGAGGAGGATGGCCAAACCACATGCAGCAGGTGACTCCCAATAAGGGCTAACTAGCTTGATTAACTAAAAAACAAAACATAGTTTAGCCCAGTTTCCACTGCACAAAAAACACCTCACACCTGCTAACATATGGCCTTTTAATGCAATGGGAACATGTACAATCTGCATGGGCATTTATTGCCTCTGTTTCCGATCAGCATCGATGGAAACACAACACCTAGGTGAGTGCTCTAATTTCAGCTCCTTGGCAAGATGCAATGATGCGCCGCCACTAATTACCATCTTTCTTCTCCTAAGCAACGCGAAAACAATGATCCACATTATTCTACACTGAGTTTGAAAGAGAGACTGACTAAGTGAGTGATAAATAAAGAAAAGAAACCATCATAAAGCTTTCCATGCTGCTTTCTACCATTTGCCTGTTCTCCATGACGTTGAACGTGGCACACCAAAAAAATCACCCACACACAAAAAATGTCGCTAGCCTGATGCAGAGCTGTGTAAACGGTTAACGCATTCAGCTGCTGGTGAGGAGAGGGACTGTGAGCCTGCCTGTCTGCAGTGCTGCTGAGTGTGGAGTTGTGTGTAAGTGAGGAGGTGAAGAAGGCACTGTTGGTATCAATACTGTTGCAAATGAGTATCATATCCAATAGAATTTTTTAGTTATGATTAGTATCTGTATTGACTTCTTGACAACCATATTGGAGTGCTCATCCAATTGATATATGACAAACAGTAGATGTCAGTAAGCACGCTTCCAGTTTGGAGAAGTAGATTGGAGTCCGACACAAAAGCTAAGCAATGTACTGCTATGGAGTGGCTCAGCAGCAAAATGTGTTTTAGCTGCCTAAAAAAGTCCCACCTTAAAAATTTTTAATAAAAGTTTAAGTGTACACTAGAGCCTGACCAATATGGGATTTTTGAGACCGAAACCGATTTTATGGTGGAAAAATGCACAGATATGGTGACTGATATAGAATTTTTTTGAGCTGGAATGAAAATAGATCAATTCTATGTGGATTTTGCACCAATATGACGATGCAAAAGTACTAAGAAGGCTGCTTTCTTGAACAAACAACTTTTGTTTAACAATTCAATTCAGTTCAATTCAATTGTATTTATAAAGCCTATTATCACAAAACATAGTTTGCTTCAGAGGGCTTTACAGCATTCGACATCCCTCTGCCCTTGGACATTTCACACAGATATAAAAAAAGAACAGAATAAATAAAAATTAAAGCCCTCGTTTTAAGGGGTTGCACCCCCCCCCCGTTTGTCGGGGTACTGGTGGGACTTAAGCTATAGAGGTTTCTCATTTCTGTGGAGGTCAAATAATATACTCAAAGAGTTTGGACCCTGTAGAAGTGATTAACGACAGCCGAGTGTACCCGAGCACTGACTCCAACTCACTGGCTCACTCACACAGATGACCCAAGTGCTTGAAGCGAACAGCACTCGTTCAAGAATATTCCTCTTGTAGTAGCTTAGCTTATTAGCAACAGCCACTAATCAACGGTATAACGACAGCGGTGCTGATCAGATAATGGTATATCTATCTCTTTATACACACACAAATATACATACAACTTAACAGGGAATCATATTGTAATCACAACCGAAATTAAATTAACAGAATCTAAAAGTGTTGTGCCCACAAAAATATAATAAAAGGTGGTGCCTTGTAACATTGTCCCGTGTATTATTACACAGCTCGACTTTAAGTAAATACTCCCTTCAGTACCGTTTAATAACTGTCACCAGAGCTCCACGCTGCTCACTGATAACCGGTTGTTTGAATACAGACCGTAGACCATATATACGGTCTCTGATACAGACATGGTAAGACGTCCATATTACAGGCTTTACAGCCAACAGCGTGTGGATGTGTTGTAAGATGGTAGACATGATGAATTATTATTCAAAAATATCCATGACTACGCCCAGCACGAAGCGAGAAGAGTTACATGCGCGTGCACACGGTGGAGTCCCGCGGGTCCGATGCGTGGTCATTTTATGTCTGGAGAAATATCTCTATATCCGGAAAATGGCGCATTTTACGTCTTTAGGACTTTATGTTTTGAATAATGGCTATTTAAAAATGCGTTTTGAAAAGTCAACATGTCTCAAAAAAAAATCATCCAGTGATTTAAAGACGTCTCTTTCCCAATGTTAAGCAAATGGGGAAAAGTCTGTCTGGGCCAGTGTGCATCACGTGACGCTGTAGTTCCACTTTCAGCCACTATGAAAAGTTTGCATCAGAGCATGGCACACTTCCTGGGGGCTTGTGTATATCCAATGATAATTGACCCTCAAGGCTTACTTCCTGTTGCCAGTCGGAGGCGCTTTTATGACTAATCAATATTGTCATACAGATGTGTTCAAGGCGGAATCCTAATAAAGCCTATGAGGTTTCAGGCAGATCGGACAATGTACACCAAAGTTACAATAATGTCCTGTTTTCTTGCAAAACATCAAAATTGTACGCCACATAATGGGAAATTTCAGTCGGGAAGGTTTTCTTCACCAAGGGGTTGAGAATGGACGCATAAAACACACACACAAAATTCAAAATGGCAGACTTTCTGTTGGGTTTGGGGGGTAGGTCCAAGAGGCTTTTTTGTGCGGCTTGGCACGATACATAAGTGTACTGGATTTCGTAATTGTAGGTGAAACAGGCCATTGGGGCTACACGTAGGGGGGCGCTCTGGAGCCATTTTGCCATACCCATTTCCAAAACCACCAAAATATGAAAATTTTCACCAGTCCAGATGTGCGTACCAAGAATCATGAGTTTTTGAGCATGTTTAGACCTCCACAAATGTTATAGTCGAACTACGGAGTGAAACATTCCCCAAAATGTTAGGAAGCATCACAGCTACAGAACAGTCCCAAAGTAGGCCTAACGGCTTTGTTGTGATCTCTGCATATTAACATGTTTTTCTGCTTGTTGGGAGTTAGAAACAATCAAACATCAGACATCAGTTTATTCTTTCAACATAACCATGCTGAATACTCAATACACCTGAATTCGATTGCGAGCAGCATCTCCTCTCATTCGCCTGTCACCGTCTCTCACGAACACGCATGCACGCTCGCACCCGCGCACGGCTCAGGAGGACAGAGGGGGGGAGACGGTGGCCTGTTGACCGCTTACAGCAGTGTTCTGCAGTTACTGAGTGCATCGTACATGGGAATAAATGACAGTATATTTCCTCCTTGTTCCTTGATTATCTAAATAAGTTGTTAAATGTGTCTCTTGTCCTTTTTTAAATATAACACCTGCCGAGAGGGTCCGAAATGCCGCTAAATAGCAATAAAGTCGGCACTTTAGTAGTCTTCTCTTCCCGTCACCCTGGGACCTTAGACCGTCTTGTTCGTTTGCAAAATTGCATTGTTTTTTACCTTAAAGGGCATTGTTTATTAACTGAACAGATATTTCAATGTGGCTTACCGTGAAAACTATCTTGACTGACTGCTCCACTGTCAGAGTGCTGAGAATAGTCTAAAGAATGAAGTCAGAGTGCACTCTGCTGGACTAACTATATAATGCAACCATTTCTAAATCACCCAAGCATCGTTTCCTGCGTTATATGGTCTATAAGAAACAGTTTTCTTATCGGTGCATATCGGTAAAAATACACGCCGATACTGATAGTCTCTGATATGTCTGTGAAAGGCTAATATAGGTAATCTGATATATCAGATGGGCTCTAGTGTACACTATATTGAGTGTATTTTCACCATCTTACCTTTCTGTCAGATGGCCCATTTCAACAGGGAAGCTGATAACTGCTACAGATCGCCGTCTATGCTTTCGTCAAAGCAACCAGACCCCATTTAGAAAAAAAAGCAATTTTAGCTCATTGAACACAGCAGCTGCTGGTCTTCTGCTGCTTCCATCAGTTAGTTAGTTTGTATTATTGGTGCCTTTGGTGAATCTGAAATAACCCTTTAAAACACTAAAGTCACACCATAACACAAACTAACTAACTGATCAAAGCAGCGGCAGACCAGCAGCTCCTATGTTCAGTGAGGTTAAATTACTGTTTTTCTCAATGGAGTCAGGCTCTGAAGGGAGCAATATAAAGGCTTCATTTTTCCTGTTGGAAATCACTGTCTGGTGTTAAAGTGACGCAGTGAAAATACTCTCAATGTAGCATACATTTAACCTGATCTTGATTTTTATAGGTGGCTAAAATACATTTTGTGGTTGACCCGTCCAAGGCAGTACATTGCTTAGCTTCCATGTCAGAACCCTGTCTGCTTCTCCAAACTGATGTTGTGCCGACTGACATATACTGTTTGTAACATGCTGTCCATGGATAAGTTCCTCATACAACTCCATTTAAAAAAAATCCGAACTATCCCTTTAACTTGCAGAAGGGTTAACAGTGAACATTCTCCTGATGTGGTTGTTTTTATTCCCATGTTTAGATTCTTCAGCCGTGTCAGTTCAGCAGCCAGCCTCAGCTCTAAGGAGTGTGCTCAAGAGGATTCCCCTCAGGCTGTGAGCCCCTCTCAGGACAATTCTCTCAGCACACAGACCAAAGACAGCAATGGTCCCGATGTCCCATCCATAGACACCCCCAGCCCACCTCCATCACCGAGCACCACATCTCCCAGGTCAGCCAGTCAGGGTCTCAGGCTGTTTCACTGGTCTGGCAGCTCCTCCTCAAATGAACCATCGAAAATGGCAAAGTCCGCTTCAGGCCTGAGTGCCCTGCAGCAGTTTCACTATAAGAAGGAGAGTTTTTCCTCGTCCACAAAGTACCACAGACTCTCTGAGGACACGTCACCCACACGTCACTCCTCCACCGATGGAAACCCAGAGGAAAAGGATGATCACCCAGAGCCCCCCTGCTCACAGGACAGCGCCTACTTTTCCCAGTCGCAGCCTAACCTCATCTGCCACAAAGAAGAAGTCCTCATCTCCAGCTTTTCCTCCTCCCACCAGAACCATGCAGCCTGTGTATGTTGATAGAAATCCCCACTACCTTTATAAATCTCTATCCACCCCCTGTTTGCCCATGAGTGGGTATGCAAAGTGCAGAAGGCTATTTTGGTTGCATGTCTCTGTGTTCTTACATGACTTTCATGTATTTCCTCAGGAAATGAGCTCAGGCAAAGATTTTGAGGCAGAGCAGAGTCCCACACATTCAACAGAAGCAGATAAGAAAGCCTGTGTGCTCGGATCAAAGGTGTGTTCGTGCCTGAGTTACATCTGACATTTTGTAAAATTTGTCAAACTGTGGGGGCAGAGGTACAGAGGCTACGTCCTCGCCACAGTAGCCGCAGGTTTGGTTCCGACCTCAGCCCTTTGCTGCATGTCATCCCCTCCTTTCTCTCCCCCTTTCACACTCAATCTGTCCTATCAAGAAATGCAAAAGCCCATTGTGTTCCCAAAATTTCTTTGCGATGGAGGAGGGTTGTGTCAACCTTATAGAGCTGTTAACCCCAAAATAATTTCATTAGTATGGGCTTGATATGTTACTATTATCATCCAACTAATAAATTCTTCATGTAATGTTCTTAATAAGGAAAGCATGTTATGAATATGCTGTAAAAAGAGTGATTAATTCTGGAAATAAATATATATTTAATATACTGCCACAATAATTGAGTAAAGCTATACGTACTCTACAAACAACTAGTCTACATGCTCTGTGATTGTAGAACCATAGACACTTTCACACAGCCTGTTCATAACGGCGCCTTACATCAGAACAATGAGGCGCTGTTATGCCACCTCACCGTTCTGTATGTAACGTACAATACGCAGACAAGAGGGACAGAGTTGTCTCATCTCTGAGGTGCAATGGAGGTTGTGGGTCTGCACTATTACAGTGCACCTGAGTAGGCGGAGACTGCACACCATTGGACAGTAATCGCAGCCGGCCAATCTGCTAAATTTCTGCAGTGTGAGTGGCTGTACATCACCATGACCACATGGCCCATAAAAACACAAAGTCAAGACACTTTAGTGTCTTAACTCTGACAGTTACACAGTACAACAGCCTATCCAGTGTTTCAGTCAGTCCAGTCAATGTCTAGGTGGCTCTGATAACCCCTCCTCGCTCCTCCCTAATCAGACTCATCCACTGCATAGGGTTACGGAAAACCAGGAGAGGGAAATTACACTTAAACCTCAGGCCAACATTAATATCTATATGGCAAAATATATAGAGGTGTGCCAGAATTACCTAAGTCCTATCTCTAGGATAATTAATACTTGCCAATCCTCCATTTCTTTGTTACCAGTATCTGATCACCCAGCAACAGCCAGAGGAGTTCAGACTGCTGAGCCATCCCCCTCTCCTTAGCTCAGGCTACCAGCAGTCACTATGACCCCGGTGATCAAAGAGCTAAACAGTATTATTATCAATAAACCAGGTGACAAAATACAAACACAAAACCTGGTTTATAAAAAAATGCTATTTTTGTGAGACAATTCACTGGTAACAGTGGAGATTAAACACCTGACAGCTTCACTCAGACTGTTAAGGCGCAGGTGACCTAATCAGGCCGGCTGACAGCGACTGCTTTTGGGGATCTGGGCATGGGAAAGGGTATGGAGAGAATCTTTTCACAGTCACAAACAGTGAAAAGAGAAAAGTATATCCTAATGCCTAAATTAAAAAACCAATACCTACCCAATTAACGTATACCCCAGTATTTGGGTCCAGCCCTAGTATGTGTACTTTATATCACTGGACAGAGCCAGGCTAGCTGTTTGCAGCTGCTGCTGGTGATTATGCTAAGCTTGGCTAACATTGTCCTGGCCCTGTACTTCATACAGACATGGGACTGCTATTCACTGTCACTCACTTGTGGATTTTGTTATTCAGTTCACAGTGAAGAAAAAAATGAAGTTCAAGTCATTTTTTTCAGCAGTAAAACATTGTGTTTGTTTTCCTGTTTTAATCTCATCTCTCCTGCATGGTGTTTCTCCCTCCAGGTTTCAGGTCTGTTGAAGCCACAGTCCAGCAGCCACAGTCCTGCAGGGAAGGTGCCAAAGTTGGGCCCAGCCAGGGCCAGCGGACTGAGGAAAAAATCTTTGGGTTCAGGGAAAAAAACCTTTTCCTCTAATAACGAGAACAACCCTGGTGTCCAGGCCACCATCAGCAGCCTCTGGAAGAACTTCAGCTTCAAAAAGTAAAAGACAAACTTACTCAAGTTTCTTTGTAAATGAGGAGAATATTTGAATATGATTCTATTCCATTTCTTTACATAGTTTGAGTAATCTTGTTTAAAACGAAAGTTGCCAAGTAAACATGATGGACATTATAAAAGTTGATAGTTCTAACAAAAATTCAAAACACATCATCTGAATGCTTATCAGGGATGTATCCATACATACTGGATGCCTCATCCTACACTCCCACTGCCTGCACACATGATTGACATGTACGGTATATTTTTTAACTTTACAAACATTCATCTTACTGCATTGGTGAATGACAGCTTTGTTAACCAGTCGTGACTCGGGGTGTAATGGCACACAGTTCATTCTGTTCGTCCTCTTGTGGTTTTGCATTTGTGTGCTGCTCATTTTCATTCACATCCCCTACAACAGACACTGCCCTCGTCTTACACACAGCTGTCTCTCTCTGTTGCTGTTGTAGCCAAACAGGAACCCGCAGGTGGGTCTTCCAGCTCTGCTACTTCATTTGCGCTTGCCTTAGTGTGACTGACTCGCACGCTAATCAGCTTGTTGTGCTAATCTCAGCAGGTTGCAAACAGCGTTCAGCTAAATGTTTTTGGGGCTGAACTCTTGCTTGTGAGCTTTGGTATCACATTATGTGAATCAATCCACAGTACATACAGTAGTCTGTGTGCAGCTGTGTGCACCGGACAGTGACCTCAGTGCCATGAAGGTTCTGTAGAGCTTGCGTGATAACTGCAGCATCACAATACCTTCCCATTGATAAGTCAACTGCGGGGAATGGCAAGCAGACACCACAACTTGTTTTTTAACACTGCAGCAGCAACAATAGCCAAGGCCAGATGCAATCTGTTTTTGGGTTGTCCATCTCTCTGCACATACGCCTGTCTGTCCATCCCATTCATGTGATCATGATGTCTTAAGAAAATTACTTCAGATTTAGTACAAATATCCACTTTGACTCAAGGATGACCTGATTAGATTTTGGAGTTCAAATCTCAAGGTCATGGGGATGACTGATTGCAGACACCGTTGCCTTTAGTTTTAAGCCTCGACTTTGGAACAGCCAGGAGGCCCCACCTAAAGATCTGAGGCTGTAAACTGGCTCATATGGGGTTAACATTTTTGTTATGTAACTGGGGGCAGACCCAAATGAGCTTTAAAAGTGATTAGTAAAATCTTAAAATCAATTCTAAAACGAACAGGGAGTCAGTGGAGGGAAGTGAGGACTGGAGTGATGTGACGCCGTCTGTTAAAACCAGATTCATAACAACCAGACACCACCAAAGTGTCTCTGCAAAAAAGAATGGCTGCACCTCTCATTGCAACACGTTACCCCTCTGTGTTCTGTATTTAACAAAAAACACTTTTGTAATTTATTTCTTTACTATGTACCTTATAAAAGCCTAACAGTAAAACTTGTTTACAAAACATTTCATAGTCATTTACAAAAACAAAAAAAGGGGCAAGTACCATGCATCATGCTGTTGCACCAACCTCAGTCGCTGCAGGGGAAATTTCTTCAGCGCCACAGTCCTGCCCCTCACCGCAAATACACTGTTACAGTCCTGGTTGGGACTGATATCAACAGTCATGACTGTGACATGTGTGAGGATTTGTTTGTTTCTAAGATACAATCAAGATGTACCCTATAACTGCTTCTCATTTTACATTCTGCATTGCCAAGCCTGCTCCACTCAGGTCTTTGTCATCACAAAAAAGCAAATGTAGGCGAAATGATAACCATCAGTTGTCATACCACAGTATGCAGTTCACAGGATACAGCTGCAGCCAGGAACAACTTATTAGCATTTATAATCAAAGATGACTTGCAGTTTTGCCATTGACATAATAGAAAGTGAGATTGTGTTACAATACAGTGACTTTAACAGAAAGAGAGGTGCCTATATTTATGGTGGAGTTCAAAAACAAACCTTCAGGATTTCTAAATACCCTGGTATACTGTAATACTGTGATACCACCCATGCATACTGAGTGCAATAAAACTTTGACAAGGAAAAAGCCAATGCTTTATCAATAGCATTGATCAACTAGCGTAAACATTTGAGTGACATAGTTTGTAACAACTCTAAAGCAGTCCTCTTGTGTTTTTCAGGGATACCCAGAAGATGATTCCCAGTAAGAAAGGAAAGCCCATGTCTCCAGTCAAAGACAACCTGCCGGCAGGCTCACCTCAGACGGACATGAATTTAATCAGCAGTTTCTGATGCACACGGGAATGTTTCCCGCAGTGCTGAGCGCTGTGTGGGAGTGAAGCTTTTAAACATACCACGTATGTGAATGATTTCTCATTAGCCTGTATTTCTTAATGAATAGTTTTAAATAAAGCAACTGTCTTGTGATGTAAGCATATCTTGTGATTAATGTTGTGTTTTCTAACTATATTAGGAAGTGGTATGAAGCTGGGTTGCATCACATCTTCTTGCTATTGTCTTACCTTTCACCACAGCACTCAAAGAATGTGTCGCCTAGTAAAAATGCATAGAGTGTTTGCTGAAAATGCCCTACCCCCACATGCATGTTGAGGAATGTGGCTGGCTTCCTACGGCATGTCTTCCATACAGTATCAAGTATCTTCACCTGTCAGCCTGAGTATGGGCTTTTGGGGTGTAGAGAATACTTGTATAATTAGTTTTCTCTCTTCACAAATGTTGTCAGATGGAGAGTATGCTTCTTTACTCATTTGACAAAAAAATCTCTTTATGAAGTCCTGCTTATAGTTTGAATCTATGTCGACCCTCACACACCTCTGAGTAGATCAACCTGTGTACTCCCATGATAAGCTGATAGGGGGCAGTGCTTCTGTTTTTTGGTGACTCCACCTCCTATTTTTCATATAGAGTGCTTCAAGGCTCAGTCCTTGACCCTTTAAAATTCTCCATTTACAAGTAACCTGTAAGTCAAACCTTTAATAAGTCTAACTTTGGTAGGGCTGGGTATCGTTTAATTATGAGTACGGATACCAGTGCCTTTAAAGTGATACTGATACCAATAGAGTACTTATTTGATCTGAATGGATTGATATATAAACTGAAAAACAGCAATAAATAGCCTTGGCTTTATTTGCTTTAATTACTAGAGAAAGAGAGACAGATAGTTAAGAATATTTTTTAAAAAGTAAGTCATCAGAATGTCATCCTCTGAGGCATTTGTTTTAATGGGCTTCATAATAAAACTGACTTGACTTGATTTAAATTCTTTGTAACATGTACACCACAGTAAAATTGGAGCCTGCATTACACTTTTGGAATAACAAGGTCTTTTTCATAACTTAGGCCAGGATTAGACAAGAATGGCCTTACAAAAACTGGCAAAGTCTCTGAAAACGCTGTAGTGTGCATGCCAGGCCAGTAGTTGGTGGTGTTACTTTGTAATGACACACCATAGAAGAGTACCACATGCCTGCTCGAAGTGCAGCCTTGACTTCACCGTTTTTACAGGATCTGAGCAGTGCCAGCTTACATGGTGACAGAAGGGGTTGCACTTTTAAAAGATAACACTCAGGAACCTGGTTTCAAAAGCTTGCAATTTCAGGCCCCTGAAACATCGTTGTCATATGAACGAAAGGCCAAACTGCAACAGAAGTTTAACGCTTAACGTTTCATGCAAGAACTGTTACTGTGTGAATGGCCCCTTAAAGGAATTAAAGAGCTAAATCCAGTTTTTCCTTCCCTTCCATTCCTTCATTGGTGTATCCTTCCCTCAGTCTCTGCTTCCTTCCTCCCATGTTTTGCAGTAAGTAGATAAAATGATTAGGGGAAAGGTAGTGCAGTAAAAATATACATTTTATTTCGGAAACGCAGTGAGGAAAAAGTGAAAGCTGACAGAAATATAAAAACTCAATAATAATAATAATCATAACTTTGTTACATGAAATCACTGGACCTTCGTCTCTGTACAAGCTTCACAATTAGTTATGGTTGCAGCAGTGTTCACAAAGAAGATGGATGTGTACGAAGTGAGTTTTAATACATTAGTCATTCCACAGAGTTGCTGTGGGGCAGAATACCTGAGCTAATCCAGATAGCTGGCATACTTCAGACGCTTTTCAAACAGCTTGACTTATTGCACAAGGGCCAGTGGCCTCACTGACTGCCGCAGCCTTAACACGTATATCATCTGGTTATGACACAATCTGCAGCGCCTCAGGTGAAGAGGACAATGGCAGTATGTTTGAGGCAATTCATGTTTTTTGCAAGTAATAGGGCAGTGAATAGAAATTCTCTTTTTCTCATCTATGGCCATTTCCTCCACCAAGTGCATGGGCCTCAAATCTTTGATGTCAGAGATTCATTATTCATACGTTAGAGCAGAGTTTCCAGTACCCTTTGTTTCTCAAACACTGAGGGGTTTAAAAGTCAGCTCAATGACAGTGTGATCTGTGAGAGGAGCTGCTGATATACAGCTGTCACAGACAAAGTTCATCACAGAGGAAGAATTGAAAGGGGCAGCTGAGGTGGTTTTGGCATCTGATCAGGATCCTCCCGAAGCCTCTCATTGTTCCGGGCACATCCAACTGGTGAGAGGCCCCGGGGCCGACCCAGAACACGCTGGAGGGATTATATATCTTGTCTGACCTGGGATTGCCTCGGGCCCCCCAGGAGGAGCTGGAAAGCGATAAGATGGATAGATCTATTGAAACATTCATCATTAATGTTCATAATTACATTTGCTGTTGGATAGAGTTGAAGGAACCTCCACAATCAACTGTCTATTTTCAGTTAGGTTGTTAAATCCATAAAATAAACCAAAATACTGGTATGCTCATCAGTGTCCAGGATGCAGATTAGCCAATGATCATTACTGCTGATTCTAGATGTTACTAATTTACCAGGTGAGTTAGTGAATAGATTAGCAAACCCTGCTGATCTGTTGGAACCATGATCAGAAATAATTTTGTCTCCCCGCCAAGCTTGCATTATGTCATCCTGATAAAAAGTGCCAATTGAGTTGTCCCTGGACATTGGTTGAGTTTGTAAAGCTTTAAGGAGCATTGCAGTTGGCAGTAATACTCAATTTACAGCTCGCAGGCAAAATCTGGCCCCTGAGAAGGTGCTGAGTGGCCCCCCAACCATTTTCTAATTTACATTTAAAATAAAGTGATTTACACTGTGAGTTGTTTTTGTACTTTTAGTATACATAAGATGCCAGAGTGCATAAAACAGCACCAAAATAGAGCTTGAATAGCAAAAAAGTGCCAGTGGAGGATCCCCCACACCCCCTGACAGAGGTCCTAGCTAAGCCCCTGATGTCTTAAAATCTAATAATGTCTAAAAATACTTTGAAGGACATGTAGCCTAGAAATGTCCTAAAATCCTCAACATGTCCTAAAATCCTAAAAACATGTTAAAATGTAAGAAATTTCTCAAAATCAATGCAGTGTCCTAAATCAGAGAAATGTCCTTAAATCCTAGGAACGTACTGAAATCCTAGAAACATGTATAGTACTGCTGCTACTGGCCCCTGGCCTAATGTTATTTTGCAAAAGTGGCCCCCAAGCAAAGCCAGTTGAGTGTCCCATGCAGTAGGGTTTAGAGAGGCATGTGTTATTAATGGAGCCTGCCATCACTGTGGACCTCAAATGTTTGCATGATAGCAATCAAACTGTAGTGTGAGAGCAGCAGTTGTAAAAGGTGAACCTGATATGGTGTTACATGGTATCAGCCCCTGATGTTGCAATAACACTCATGTAACAAATGTTAATCCATAGTTTTGAAGAAGCTGTTAGATTGTTTGAACACCACCAGAAAGTTACAGTTATTTATCGACTTATTTTAAATGTTAGAATCTCTTTTCCAAATTAGTCCTGACATTTAAAGAGATCCCATAGTGTGTTTGGGTTGAAGGCAGGCCAGAATAAACAGCTCAGATTCCAGCTGTTCTGTGCTTCCTATATTGAGTCATTTGCAGCAAACAATTCAAAGTCTACAATGATCATCTGATTAAATTGTCTTCTTGTTCTGTGGCCTGTCATTTTGTTTAGTCAATAAATGTTTGTTGAAGATACAATTTGTGTTTGCGATTGATGTTGCATTGTTTGACTTTTGTCAATCAGAGGGACACGTCTTGATAGAGTCTCTGCCTCTGTCACATGGTCCAAAGGGAATGCTGTGAGACTACATTCTTCCAACACTGTTGTGCAGAGACGAGACATAGGATTTTTTACTGTCTAAACCCTCTTACTGCTGGATGCACAAACACTCTACACTAACAAATTACATCTGCTCAGTGTAATTCAGGACAATACGCATTCCAAACATTGTGCATCCATTACACAGCAATAGCTTTACCTCCATAAGCGTTCCACAAGAAACTGAATCATCATAAATCTTTCTTCATCACATCCACACAAGCATGATGCAGGAAATATTGAGCAAACTCACCCAGGAACATGTGTACTAACATATATTTGTAGTATTTTAATTGCATTACAGTAATAATAATAATAATAATACATTTTATTTATAGGCGCCTTCAAAGCACTCAAGGTCACCTTACAGGGCAAGATTAAAACAAAATACAGCAATACAGTTTCAGTGACTGAAACACTGCATGTTCCCATTTGAATGTGACACCTGCAGTCCACCAGCTCCATCACTTCTCTTTCCCACAATGAGCAACTATTTTCACTCCTCTTTTAATTGCAGCCAAATAATTGCGGGTGGAGCACAGCAAGTCAATCATCTTCTCAAAATGACAATTATACATTGGTTGATTTTCTTGACTGATCCAGGAGCTGTGAATTCTTAAACTCTAAACACTAGCGTGTTTACTAAGTAAATGTGTTGATCATCCCACCAACATCGAGTTGATTCTAATGACAAATGACTTGTTCACTTATTATTATTATTATTTTTTTTTTTTTTGTTGCAATTATTAGGACAGTGTGTAGGAACTCTCTCTTTCTCATAAGTGAAATTCTTGACATTTAATATTCTATTCATTTTGTAAAACTGTTTAACATAATTTAACAGAGCTGGGGACGGCTCCAGTTAAAGATATATTAAGGATATAATATCGTTGGGGATGGGTCAAGTTATAAATTAATAAATTCAAGTAAAACGTAAGCCATCCTCAACCCTGTTATATCCTTAATTAATGTATAACCTGAGCCATCCTCACAACTGTTACATCCTAACTGATCTATAACTTAAGCCAGTCCCTACTCTTATATTCTAAATTAATCTATAACTGTGTAATGATAACTTAAGAAGAAGTGACACAAAAATTAGTAATTGATGTTGTACTGTATATCATCTGGTTAGAACCAGTTTCTAGTTCTACTAGAAACTAGTTCTAACCATTTTAGGAAATCAAGTTTTGGCAAGAGATACTACAAACTGAAAATACTACAGTACCAAAGAGCCATGGCTGCTGTTGTCATTTAGAATAGGGCAGCTACTGGTGTGAATCAGAGCGGTAGAGAAATAAAAAAAACATTGTCGTTTACAGATGAGAGCACAAAGAGCCGTAGTTGAAGAATCTGTCTTCATCTGGCACATATACACACACCCCACCCCCAGCAAGCTGCAGTTAATATGAGGCTGCAGCTCTGAGAAATGAAACATTTCGCTTTGAACTGAGAAGAGGGCCAGCTATGAGGGGAATGCTGTTCACTGGCTGAACAACTAAATCCTCTGCTGCAAGTGCGACAATATGCTCATTAAACTGACTGCTGCAAACATAACATTTGTTCTGTTGTAACAGTGTGCGTCTGTGTGTGTCTGTGTGCGTCTTTGTTTCACAGACCCCAGCCTGCTCCACACTCTTCCACAGGTATTCATTAAAAAACACAAGTTTGGGCCTGATGAGGAGGCAGTGGATGAAACATGAACCAAGGAGCCATGTTTTTTTCTTTTCTCTCTGATTTTACAAAACGCAGCCGTCGGCTAACAGACATGTACCGACAGCATCACCATCAACCCCTCACTCACGATCTACTGCAACTTCATTTGACGTCATTTGACTGTAAATCCCAGTAAATGTAGTTATGTATTGTCTCAAATGTAAATGTAATGCTGACATACTGCAGATTTAGGAACCAGCCCTGCATCACATGTGATATTAGAAAAAGAATTGTTTTCAGAGAAGAATTGCTTAATATGAGAAACTTTGTGAGGCCTTTTTAACAGTCTCTTCAGCTTCCACCACAGCTGTCTGTATATTTCTACATGTCATTGATGTCAAATCACAGGCTGCACTCTGTCTGTACCAGGGCTTCATGCAGATCCAGCTGCCGAGAAGAAACGCATTGACAACAACATGGAGAGTCGTCCAGCCTTAATCTGTGCTTTAATAAATCCTGTCTTTACATCACTACAAACTAGCGTTTCTGCTTTTGGGTCCACCAGAAAATGAACCATAACAAATTATTTTCTTAGATAAAATTGATTGATTGATTTCTCTGAAAAAAACAGCCTATTCTCAATTTAATGTCGTCACATAGCTCTGCTCTGTCAGTGCTCTCTGCATTCGAGCGCAACAAAAGCCATCTTCTGCATCCAACCGGAACACAGCTAGACAGCGTCAGATAAGAGTGTGCTCAGGTAGAACCGGTGGCGTAGGTATGATATACTGGTGGACGGCTGCATGGCACATCCACATACAACACACATGGGCTGCGTCACTTGAGAATGCAGCTGGATGGAACCAGTTCCAAAAACGACTGACTTTCATTCAAGTCCGGCGTTTGCTTCCCATGTGGATATGTATGTGTGTATGTGTGTGTGTGTGTGTGTGTGTGTGTGTGTGTGTGTGTGTGTTTCTACACATTATCATGTGCCTCTTTTGCCGAAATCTAACCATCTTGATGGTCCTTGTTGGTTGACATGCTGTTATGTAAATATAAGGACGTGCTGCATCAGCCCACCGTGTGCATTTGTTGACATCACTGAAACAGTATCCTGGAGCGCAAACAGCTGACACAGAAGAACACCCAAAACGTCATAAGTAGACACAGGAGGTCACTGACAGAGCAGCATGTGATGAGTTGGGATGAGAATGTATTGAGAAACTCATAAAAAACTAAATAATAAACGACAATATTCATGTATCTAATATCCAAATATCCAATAACTGACCAGGCCCTCCTTGAAATAATTCAAGACCTTTTCATATGCTTAACCAAAGTGCTTGTCTAAACCGTCTACTATCAGTAGATGATTCTGGACATGAATCTGGGGTTCCAACACATTCTCATGCCAATACATCACATGTTGCTGCTTTGCAGTGGACTTCCTCGTCTGCATAATATGCTCTACGTATCCTTCTGCATCGACTATTTACATTCTGTAATGCTGCTACCTGGACATCTACAAAAGTACTGCCAGGGATGGTTAGGTTTAGGTCAAATCTGGTATCATAAAAAAACCATTGCATTCGACAGGAAGCAAACACTGGACTCCTACATTAATGTTCAGGATTTGTAGGACCCATCCACCACTCCTCCCACCTGCTCTATAGGGACCTTCGTGCTCCTCATATCACATTGTTACCATCAGCATTTCAGCCTGACACTGTTCAGCAGCATGTCATGTAAATGCAACAGGTTCCGTCTGGCTGCATTCTCAACTGATTGGTCTGCGTATCATGCTGCCAAAGCAGGCTGTTCAGCTGTGTATCATTACACAGTGACCTGTTCTGTCCCGCCACATTCTCAGCTGACAAGACCGACAGCATATCATGCAGTTGCAAATCTTACACTAACATAACGGTATTTGATGACTTTGGAATGTGAACCAGATTTGGGTTTTGGTGTTACTGTCATTCAATTTGTATGTCCAATACTGATCCCCGACCACCTCCATGCAAGTCCAGCATGGTATATTGTAGTAATGTTTCATTAACTCAGACCCCCCCCACCCCCCCACCCCCCAAAAAAACCCCATAAAACAAATCATTCTGCATTCTCTCTATATCATAATTATGAAAACCATTTGTTAATGCACAAATGTATTCTCGAGGAGACAGTGTTGGGCAAAGATTAAAACCACAAAGGTAGTCCAAGCATTCAAAGAATCACTGGTCTATGGATCAGGCAGAAGGTCAGGCAGGCAGGTACAGATTTCAGGGTAAAAGCTTTAGGTTGCAGGTCCAGGTTCAGATTCAAATACAGGTTCAGCTGGCTTAGAGTGCAATTGGGAGCTGGGGACCTCAGGCAGACTACCTAGGAACTATTGCTCAGGTGATCATGCAGGGTCGCTGTGTCTGTCAAAGGTAGAGGTATAGCTGCAGCTCAATTAAAAGGTTGTGATTCTGTCTTTTGTAAGCTGCTAACTGGCATGGTGTTTGCATACTTGGTTAACTAATAAAAGATTGTTGGGGAGCAGCACATCTGGTTTGTAGAAAACTTTAGTCCCTTTGTTGACTCTCTAGGATTTTGAGGTCAATTGTTTGTTTGGTAGGTGCTAACCTAGCAGTTTGTGGCTTTATTTAACTGGGGACTGTCCTGGCAGGCTTAGTAATAGCTCCTAATAGATATCTTGTTGCGGCTTTGTTGGTTTCCAGTAATTATTGTTACAGTGTGAGAAAAGATGTACTATAGGTGGAGGGGCGCCCGCTAAGACTGTAAATGCACAGACCCCAGTTGATTGTGCAATTTTGCACGAATTAAACAAAAACAGAACTTTGTAGTTTTTTAAAGTAAAATTAAGGGCCATCACATTTTGTAATGCACAACAGGATACTGTATACTCTTTGACCTTAATGGCCACAACATGAAACACTTTTTATTCTCTATTTCAGAGTCCTCTACATCTGTAAGCTACAGAGTCTTTATATCTGCAGGAGGTATGTGTCACCTATGTAGTTCCTACTAACAGTCCTGACAATCTGCATATTGCAGCGATGATCCTCCGATCTGAACCAACGTCATTTGCCTGGGAAACAAGGAGGACAGAAACTAAACCCACAAATTCCTCATATTCATTTACCTATCAAGCTACCATTAAGTCATACACATGCAAATAGCATTCTGAAAAGCTGCATCCACACACCCAAACTACTACAACCTGGGGGGACAAGGATCAGGATGTTCTTGGTTCTTAAAACAGACTCTGCTTGAGTAGTAGTAGTAGTTCAGTAGTGTGGTCGAAATGACTTTGGTGGTTCATTGGCTGTTTTCAGTACATGGACCTCTTACCAATTTTTCGGAGCTCAACTTAGGTAATTAATGAACTGGAGGAGCTTTGGTCAAAATAGCTGGGCTTTCTCTTCATATTTCTATCAGAGGTGCAGGTATAGGTGGGTTTGAAGCTGTGAAGAAAAACTGACTAGAATTATCACCCTGCGGTTGTATGCCTCAGTGAGCCCCTCAAATTGCACTCACAGTTTACATCCATGTCTTTGAAAACATGGTGGCACAGAAGACCGGGTTTCCCACACATTCATTTAATAACAACATCTGCCGCCACATTGATTTTGGATTTTTGGAGCTGGACCGTTCATTAGGAGCACTGTTGAATACTGTTTAGTTATTTATTGCACCACATTAGCACATCAGCTGCTCCATGTCGTCAGGTGCAGGTTGTCAGGTGTAATGAAAGTGAAACTGAACAGTTCATTGTGCTGGGCTGCTCCTCTTGTCCCTTACTCTGATCAGCTTTGACCGAATCAACAGATCAATTACCCAACATGCAACTCAAACTCCTAAAACTGCTAAAAATGGAAATAATGATGAGTTCCCCCTGCACTGTCACAGACCTAAAAAAAAAAACACAATTTAGAGAGGGGACACACACACAAGAAAAAAACAACAAACAAACAAACAAAGGAGAAAAAAATGGGAAATTTGCTGCTGTTTGATGACTTTTGACCTTTTGGGTGTAAAATGTCACTTCATCATTTTTATCCTATTTGACATTTGTGAAATTCTGTTATAATTAGGAAATAAATTCCTGAGTTATAGCCCAAACCATGTTTTGCGAGGTCACAGTGACCTTTACCTTTACCTTACCCCTACCTTCCACCACAAAATTATAATCTCTTCATTTTTGAGTCCAAGTGGACTAAATTTACAGAGATTTGCTAGAGGTGTTTATGAGATCCTATGTTGACAAGAATACAATGGACGAGGTCACAGTGACCTTTAACTGTTAAATTGGAGGTTTGTGCCAAATTTAAAGAAATTCCCTGTGTGTCCTTGGGATATTGTATCTTTAAGAGTGAGACAGATGCAAGGTCATGGTAAAGTTGTCCTTTGAGCTCGGACCACCAAAATCTAATGAGTTCATTCTTCAGTCTAAGCGGACGTTTGTGTCAAATCTGACAAACAGGGTGTTCTTGAGACATCACATTAACAAGACTGAGATAGACAAGGTAATAATGACCTTTGACCACTGAATCCTCATCAGTTCATTGCTGAGTCCAAGTGGATGTTTTTTTTTCCAAATTTGAAAAAGTTCCCTCAAGGCATTTTTAAAACTTTGTGTTCTTGAGAATGGGATGGACAGACCGACGGACGGGCAGATGACCCAAAAACATAATGCCTATGACCATGGCTATCACTGGTGTGGGGGCATAAAAACTCACGGCCATACTTTGTTTTATTCTGGGTCATTTTGTGGATTGCCAAACTATGACCAAACAGCAATTATACCATGGTCAGTTTTGCTTGAGGTGTAACTTTCATTGTTAAGGTTCAAATTTAGAGACACAAAAAAAACTCCAGTCAAGTTAAAGTTCATGTTGTTACAAACATTTACAAGCCGCACATATACACTTGTGAAAAACTAAAGCAAATCTCAAAAAGAATTATTAAACAGAATTATAGGACATGAACTACTGTTTCAGATTTACCTTTAAATGAGTATTTGGAATCTTTTTAAGTAATAATTTAAAGTCTCAAATCAATACAACCAGAGTTAACCATTCAGCATGCAAAAAATTCTTGTTCTTAGTGAGTTCTTTCTCTGAGGGCATCGACAAAAAAAAAAAAGTCACAAACACAAGACTGCTTTGACTGACCATCATCATGTTGATAGAATGCTTGAGACTACATTTCAATCATACTTAGAATAACTTTACTATCTGCTATCTATTGAGGAAGTCACTGTGCTGGAAAAGGTCCTCAACATTAAAGAGACTCACATGTCAACTCACTCCTCTTCTCTTCTTTAGTCCAGTTTCTATTACTCATCGTTTGCCTATTGTCTTACCTGACAACACCCTCCTCAGCTTCTCCTATACACAGTCATCACATTGTATTAATTGGTTGGACGGGTTGGGTAGTGACTCATGCTGCAAATCTATCTCAGTAAGGAGACTATTAAAGCAATATTATCTACTGACATTTCTAAAGGCCCAGACACAATAAACCAACTTTAAAAAACTAATGTGATGAAGGCCAACTGTTGTATCGCCTCACGTCCCCTTTGTCTTGGCCAAAAGTTCCACATGAACACATTGCGAAGACTACAGCCAACGACCAACCAGCGCTTACATTCTGGGCCTGTGTGAGAAGAAATAACTCTCCATACCAGCAGGTGGCGGTAGTCTGTATTTGTCGTTCAAAAAGGAAAGCCAGAAGACTGATGGGACAGATACCAGAGGTTAGTGAGCCTGTTAGCAGGTCTCGATTTCAAGCCCTCTTGACATTAGCTGTTTGTTTACATTTCTCACTTCCGTTTCTTGCTGATGCTGATTAAACATGCTGAATCTCCCAAAAAAGCAATCAAAGGCCAATAATGGGCAACGACGCAGGACACACCAACACATTCTCATCCCAAGTCATTACATATTGCCACTTTGTGGTGGAACGCCCACATCTATACATTACGCTCTAGGTATCCTTCTGTGTCTGCACTCCACATTCTGAATATTCTATTCTATTCTATTCTATTCTATTCTATTCTATTCTATTATGGACTTATTATAATTGTTAAGTACATTTTCTGGGTAATTTTTTTTTTTTTTTTTACAGATTTCTTGCTATTTTAGGGTATTTTTTTTGTTTTATTGCTCACTGATTTCTTCCTGTGTTTTTCAAAGAAATCAGATAAATAATTTGGTTTCTTAATATGTGATTTAAGCAGTACCATTTTCAATGATTCAGCATTTCTGAAATGTTTGATTTGAAGTCGCTGCTCTTCTAGTATTTGTGTCTTCTGAATGTGTTCTTTCTGCCTGCTCTGGAAGCCATTGATTTACATTCCTGTACTAGTATGGAAATCAGGGAGTTGATAGATAGCTAGAGCAAACACAATTATCATGTAAGCTTTTATTGTTGCTAAGTTTGTATGGTTTAATGAATGCTAATTGACTGGCAAAGTCCACACACACACAACAGGGGCAGTTAAAGCATGTGTAAAGCTCTGTAGCTTGATTTTCATAACACACACTACAATGAATGGAAACAAGTGAGGTTTGTTATAATGAAAATATCATTACCGAAAGCAATGCATCACTCATAGCTTATTAAAAATGCCAACAGCATGCAAAAACAATGTTACAATAAATCTGTAACTACTATGCAGAAATGGCGAACTTAACCCACATTTCACAAAAGGCAGTGGTCACAGCCTGCTCTGCGGAAGCAAAAGTGTGTGTCCAACACCAAAATGTCTGATATCAAAATGGATGCGAAGTGTGAGCTCAGTGTTTGTGGGTGAGACATTGTTGCTACTTGTTTTTCTTTGTAAACCTGGTTGGTCCTGTTCAGAAGGAGTGGTGTGTTTCTCTCTGCGGTGTCTTTCTCTCTTGTGCTCTCTAGTCAGGTTTCGGCTGCAAAGAGGCCTGAGAGACACTCTCTGTGACATAGTTTGAAGTGGAGGCGTGTGTGTGTGTGTGTGTGTGTGTGTGTGTGTGCATGTGGGAGTGTGTGTGTTGTAAGGGGAAAAGGGGGCACTAGGAAAGGCGGTGCTGATGCTGCCTAACCTGTTCTCCTGGCTTGCGACAAGCTTATAGGCATGTAAGTGGCAGATCATCCTGTCCTGCCTGACAGAGCAGCAGTGATACACTGAGGAGGAGACATCTGTCCCTGTGGCTGTCCTTTGCTGGGGCGTCTCTGGCAGCAGTATATGGTGAGTCCATCTAATATGTTTTTTTGGTTGTTATGAGATTATTTGGAAGGACAGTTGCTTAAATAATTTGCATTGTGAACTGTGTATTGCATCTACATTATGAGTATCAATTTTATGTGTTTCTTTTTTTTTTGCTCCTGGTTCTTCTTCAGATTATCCATTTTGGTCTAGGAAAAAAACCTGATAACTGTTTAACTGTCACCTGCAAATGATGAAATAAATGGGTAAAAAAAAACCCAACAACAAATTACAAGAAAATTACCTGAAAATTAGCAAAAAGAGGGGTTAGAATAAGAAAAACAAAAGCAAGCAGGAAATTACTTGAAAAAAAAAGCCTAAAAATTAAAAGCAATTATTTCCAAATATGCCTTTAAACTTTGTTTCATAAACGTACCATGGTTTGTAAAATTTTGATACGTCACAAATCAGTAGCAAAGTCAGGATTTTGGAAATGTGTTGTGGTGTCTGGCTTTAACGTCAAGGGAAGATTGAAAATAAAGAGTAAAGTGTAGATAAAGATGATGTCAAAATATATATTCAGTATTGTTAATAAGTGCTGCTGCCCATGTTTGACTTGCTGTTGTCCCGGCTGAAACATACCAAACTCTGCTGTCATCTGACTCACACTCTGCTGTGTCCATGTCGCTGATGATGTTGACGCCCTGTTTTCAGAGGATACACCTATTAACCGTAATGATCTGACGGTTTTTCTTTTCTCTCATGACTTGCCTGTTTTATTTTAATAGCTGATTTGAGGAAGTACAGAGCCTGAAGTCACTTTGCACTTGGACCGTTTTTGTATTTCTTTGGAAAAAAGGAACATCAGCGATTCTGAAAAGTCATGGTATTATAACCATAATCCCCTGATGTGTATTTTGATTGGACATTTTAAATATCCTTAGAAAAAAAACATGCATTAAGCAAATCTGTCAACAGGTCAGTAATTACTTACACTTACTTAATTACATGTGGCCTATTATTGCACACAGCGAAGTAGTTGTTTGTCCGTTTAAAGATTAGTTTTTGGAGTTGAATGAATCATGAATGTCACATTAACACTGATGGGTGATCAATGTTTTTTTTTAAGCATTGTTGGGCAGTTTGGATCTTTGTGGACAAAATGTCACTGATTCCAATTTTTTTCCCATTTGAGGACCTGTTTAGCAATGCTAAACTTGAAACCTGACCTCTCTTTATTTATGCGACTATGTTGCAGGTGAACAACATTAGCATTTCCATGTGAAGATGTCGGGGTGTGGTTGAAGGGAGGGCCGTGTGTGCGCACAGCGGTGTGGCATGTTAGTCAGAATGCATCCAAACTAACTGGTTTAGATGCACGCATTCCCCTGAGCAAAGCTGGCAGAGGCTTTGGATTCCTGAGGTGTGAGGCGATGTGGTGTGGGGGCGTTGTTATTTCTCTGTCAGTCAGGATCAGAAAATTAAAGAGCTGTTAAAGACAGATGAAGGACCATAAGTGCTGTCAGGGATTTGTGGGTTCAGGGGTGACCTGAGCCTATAGTGACAGCTACAGACAGCTGAGGGAAATAATTTCTTATACCTGTAAAACTGGTGCTGTAATCACACTATGGCTCTTTATGGTGGTGTCTTTACTCCTGCCATCTTCTTTTATGGTTCAGGATCAACTTTCATGTTCTACTGTGTGTATTCATTTTGGGTCAAACATCAGCAAAGTTTTAGGTAGCTTGTACAGGTATATTGGAGACTGAACATGAAAATAAGCCATAAATCAAATCAAAGTATGTACATCGATTAAAATGTCCAGATTTATCACACGTGTGTTTGACTCAGAAACCAATGTACTGCATCTAATTTTTGGCAGTATTACTCAAATTACCTCAAATCAGTTTCAACCAATTCAAACCAAGACCATAGACCATCACTTGTCAACATTCACTTCCATTATATTCACTGTGCGCGCGCACACACACACACACACACACACGCCTCCACTTCACTGTTCACTGCATTAAAAAAGAAAAAAAAATTACATACTGGAAACCTAAACTGCTTCAAAATTTGCATTTCTCTCAAAAACATGGAAAGAAGGGAATGACCAGCCTAACAATAGATGGGCCCAAGTTTAGTGAAATTAGTAAAAAGTGACAGGAAAATAACCTGAAATAAGCAAAAATACAAAAATAAAAGTAAAAAGATAAAAAACAAAAACAAACAAGGAAATGACCTGGAAAAAGTGTTTAAAAATAAATAAATACATAATTTCTGAAACATAATAATATAATAAATATAACTATAGTTATGGACATTTTCTCTAGTTTTTTTATGTTGATGGTTTGAAAGTATTAATTGCATAAAAAACATGTTGTTGGCTGTATTCTTGCTAAGGATTCTAAATGAAAGAGAGAGAGGTTTTTCATGAACAATTAAGATGACTTACAGTAATCTCAGTCAATAAATACAGATTTCATTTTTGGACTGAAATGATGATCATTTGTTGTTTGAATTCCTGCACTGCATCTTTGTATTCAGAAAAGTATAACTGCGCAAAAAGTTTGCAAATGCACACACTAGATGAAAGGAAAAACAACAACAACAAAAAAAACAACAAGGTGCAGGACAGACAAAAGATAATACAAATGACAAAAAAACAGACCACACAGCAGACCACACTTTAAAAAGAAATGTTTTGTTTTGACTATAGTAGTTAGTGTCCAGGCTGCCTTAAAATTTAAACTGGTTAAATTTGAGAAAACTAATTCAGGTAATATTATAATTATTCCACTTGTCTTTTTGGCAGTCCAAACACTATCTTTAAAATAAATAATGTCTTTTTACAGTGCATGCGGCCATAAATATGTAATTAATCACCACCAGTAATCATTAAATTAAATATTTATGGGAGCATAGTCTAACGTTTTTTTCGTACATTAGTTATGACACTGATTTAAGTGAGATTAAAATCAATAAATAACTTAAGTTGCTTTGCTCTGGTGTTTTACAGGTATCTTTGCTGTGGTTTGAAGTTTCCATGGTTGCTTATACTTTTGTGTAAATTCCATGATATGTGGATGTAAATACAACTGACAAATAATGGTGAGTATGAAAAACCAACATAAAAAACATCCACAGACATCCATATGTCTGAGTTTAAAACACATGGTGCAAATATGTGAAAATGTTGCAAACCTGTCTCATCTTGTGCACTGCACAACATTTTTAAACACAGAGCGGGGACAGCACGGGTAGACATTTCTCAGAAAGTCTGGTCCTAGACGACTCTGAGAGTGGAGTCATCATTACCGGAATCACAGATGACACAATGGCTGCAAAGAGTGGCCTACAAGCTGGTAAGAAAATAAAAACAGTGAATATTTACAATCATATTTTAGTCTTGCTGCAGTTTTGGAAAGCCAAACCAGTATCTGTAGATAAAAGATTTAAGGAAAAGCAAAAGATCCATGCTGGTTTTGATGTGTGTTTCTGCTTGTTCCAGGGGATGAGATTGTTGCAGCCACAATACACCTGGACCACCTCAACAAAAATGAAGTGCTCAACATCCTGAAGGTCCTGGAGCCGTACGATAACAACATGAAGGTTCTGACAAAGAAGGAGCTTGTTGCCAGTGCTGGCCTTGGTTCTTTGGGATTGGGTCTCAAAGACCCTGCACAGGTAAACGTCGCAATAGTTGGCTCACCCAAATTAAAAGGAAACACTTACCTCTAGTGTGTTTCAAAGTAGTTTCAAGAAAAATTTATATCTTTATAAATAAGACTCCAAACCATTTGCATAGCTTTATACACACTGTAAAATCTGAAAAGTTGATCTTAGTTTAAAAAAAAACCCAACAACCTTGGAAACCATTTGCCTTGAAAAACGAAAGTATATATAAGTACATTTTTTTATGGCAGCATGGTAAAGCGCGGGAGTAAGTGTAAATGTGTTTGCAATTCAAAGGTCCCTACAACCCACAACACATGCTTCCTTTGCACATTTTAATAATTAAATAAATTGGAAGAAATTGTATTAATAGTCACAGCATCTGTCTAAGTATCAGTAGTATCAAGAACAATTGGATTGTAGACTATAAGCTTAATATAACTGATTACACAAATGCTGCATTAACGGATGTTAACCTACTTTGTTTATCCCTCCATTATCAACAGATGCTTGACCTAAAAAAGGATCTGTCACTGGATGCATCAGCGGAGGCACCAGACCTTTCCATTAATGGCCTAAGTGGAAAGCTAAATGCTGCACAGGGTTTAGGGGGTGAAATAGGTGGTCCTACTCTCAATGGAGACCTTCCCAGTCTCAGTCTTAATACGCCCTCAGCTGATGCAGGTGCCAAGTTCACAATGCCTGACCTAGGACTGACTGGATCAGGTGTTAAAAGAGATCTAGATGGCTCCCTTGAAGCACCTGATGTCAGTTTCTCAGCTCCTAAGCTCAACACCCCCAGTGCCTCGCTTGATGTTGAGAAACCAGAAATCAAGACAGGCAACCTGAAATACAAGGCCCCAAAATTCAAGATGCCAAATTTTAATCTGCCTCATGTCAAAACATCTAAACCAGACTTGGATGCTTCTGGTGATGTAGACCTCCCTTCTGTCAGTGGAAATCTAGGAACACCAGACCTCAATGTGACAGCCCCAGCATTCGATTTTAAAACTCCAGATTTGGATCTCAGTGGGCCAAAAGTGGATCTGAATGGTCCTGGTTTAAATGTAGAACCTCCAAATGCTGATATCGAGGTACCCTCAGTCAAAAGAAAGTGGCCCCATCAAAATTGGAAATTGCCAAAAGTTAAAGGACCAGATGCTGACTTAAACGCTGGTCTGCCTGCAACTGATGTCAACCTCACTACACCGAAAATTGATGGGAATCTAAGTACACCAGATATTGACATCAAAAGCCCTGATCTAGCTATCCAAACTCCAAATCTTGACATTGATGCCCCATCTAATAAAACCAAATGGAATTGGAAGTTAAAGAAACCCAAACTTCCTGGCCTAAAATCTGATCTGGACTTAGATGCAAATCTGAACACGCCTTCTGTTGATGCCTCTCTTCCAACACTGGAGGGAGCAGTAAATACCCCAGATGTTGACATTAATGCGCCGAAGGCTGACTTTAAAGGCCCCGATCTAGATGTGCAAACCCCAAATATTGATGCAGAGGCACCATCTGGAAAAATCCCCTGGCCTCACTTGAAATGGAAGAAGCCGAAACTTCAAGGCCCAAAAGCAGACTTAAATGCAGACCTAAATTGTGACACAAATTTACCAAATGCTGAGCTAAGTCTTCCAACAGCTGAACTTAACTCCCCCAATGTAGATGTTGAATCCCCAGATCTTAACATTAATGCTCCATCAGGGAAGCATCAGTGGCTTCCTCAGTGGTGGAAGAAACCAAAACTTCATGGCCCCAAAGTTGATGCAGACCTTAACACAGATCTAAGCGCACCAGATGTTGATGTCTCTCTTCCAAAAATGAGTAATGAGATTGGCACACCAGATGTCGACGTCACTTTGCCCAAAGCTGATGTTGACGTTAAAGCATTAGACATTGACACTCCCTCTACCAAACTCAGGTTCCCAACACTCAAGAAGCCCAAGTTTGCCTTTCCTACTTCCAAGCTGAAAGGCACAGATGTTGATCTTGATGCTGGAGTTAAAGCCCCTGACCTAAGTGTCTCTCCTCCATCACTTGATGGACCTGACATTGATGTGAATTTACCTAAAGCCGATGTTGATGTTAACGCACCAAATGTAGACATTAAGGCTCCATCTGTGAAATCCAAATGGCCTACTTTTAAAAAGTGGTCAATCTCAGGTCCTAAGATAAATGGCCCAGATGCAGGTCTAGATACTAATGTTTCAGCCCCTGAGTTGAATCTCCAAGCGCCAACAATCAATGGTGAGATGAATCCACCAGATGTAAATCTAGACTTACCTAAAACTAACCTGGAAGGCCCTGTGGTAGACATTGATACTCCAGATATTGAAAGTCCCTCTGGAAAAATTAATAAATGGTTCAACTTCAAAATACCCAAATTTGGCACACTGAAGGGTCCAAAAGGTAACATTGATGCTGATGTAAAGGTACCAGACACACCAGACTTCAAGGCGCCTGGTGTGGATTTGAGTGCACCAGAACTTTCAGCACCAAAAATTGAGGGTGGGATTGGGACTCCAGATATCAATATTGGCATGCCTAATGCTGATGTCAAAGGTCTAGATGTGGATGTTAATGGTCCAGATATTGACCCAGATATTGACCTGAAGTTTCCTAAAATTAAATTACCAGCACTCAAAGGACCAAAAGTCAAAGCTCCTAAATTGGATGCTGATTTGAAGACACCAGACATTGATGCCAAACTTGACTTACCTAAGGGCAATGTGGATATACCTAATGCAGACATAGACTCATCTAATCTCTCCGTATCTGCACCTAAAATTGGTCTTGATGCACCTGATCTTGATGTTAGTTTACCGAAGGTGGATGGTCTTAATGTAGATCTTCGAACTCAGGAGGTTGATGCCTCTGCTGGAAAATTGAGGCTTCCCAAAATACCAGGGTTTGGCTTATCACGGCCTAATCTCAATGTCGATGCGCACGATGTCAAAGCACCGAACTTAAATCTTTCTGGTCCCACCATTAATGGAGATGTCAGTTCTCCAGATATAGATCTGGGTGCTGACCTTAAGACCGATTTGGGCCTTTCCACCCCCAAAACAAACATTACTGTGCCAGACATCGATGTTTCTACCTTGAAGATTGACGGACCCAGTCTGGATCTCACAAAAGCAGACATCCAGGTACCTGATGCCAACGTGACAGCACCAGATCTCAGTCTGTCTTCACCAACAATTGATGGAACCCTTCCAGCACTAAACATAGACACCAAGTTGCCAAACGCTGAACTAAAAGCACCTGTCACTCTAAACACTCCAAATGTGATTAGCAACGTACCAACAGCAGACCTCAAACAACCCGATGTACAGTTTAAAAAACCAGATTTAGAACTTGATTCCCATCTCGGTGACATTAATTTGCCTCATTATAAACTTCCAAAGTTTGGTCTTTCAAGTCCTGATGCAGATGTTCCCAATATTAATCCCTCAGTGGAGACTGGAATCAAGGCACCAGAGGTCAACTTAGGCACTCCTTCAGTGGATACCAACATCTCTGTACCTGCAGTAGACGTGAGTGTGCCAAACTTAGAGGGAGATATCAAAGGACCCGAGGCCCCAACTGTGGATGCCAATCTTGAAAAGCCCAGATTGTCAAATTTTAAATTTCCAAAGTTCAGCTTTCCAGGGTCTAAAATAAAAGCACCTGAGGTTGATACCAGTGCAAATCTTGAAGTCTCGCCTGATATGAAGGTCAAAGCTCCCAGTATTGATGGGGATATCAATTTACCTGATGTAGGTGTCCTAAAATCACCTGAAGTGAAGACAAGCTTGAACACACCTGAACTGGATATCAAGCCTGATGCAGATGTTGAAGTGAAAGGTTCTCCGAAAAGTAAGCGGAGATGGCCCTTCAGATGGGGATTTAAGTCTGGTTCAGGTACTGATGAGGAGGGGAGCGGAGCTGACTCTGAAAATGATGCTTCTAAGGCTGAGATGGAGGTTCCTGTGTTCAGAATCCACAGACTGCCCAGGAACAGCATTGATGGCATTGGAGAAATTGGTGATACCATGGGCTTATTAAAATCTGACACAGACGAAAAGGAGTATGTCATGAGCAAAGGGGTCCGCTTGCCGATACTAAATGCTACTCCAAAAACAGGAGAGAAAATTGACATTATGGAGAGACTGATGAAAGCAAAGGAAAAAGCACCATCAGTCAATGTCTCACCCACTGAATCAAAAACTGATATTGATCTGAAGCTCCCAGGTCTTAATGTCGGTTCCTCTGCAGAAGCAGGAGATTCCTCTTTGACAAGAGAAGGTACTTTCAAAGTCGAAAAGCCAGAGTCAGTACTGGGCATTTCAGTCCCTGAAATTTCGACATCAGATGAAAATGACAAATTGTCACAGGGCCTCTCCAATATGCTTGGTCTTAATATCAAGGACTCAGATGCTGACTGATTCCCGCTGGGCTAACCTGATAAATTAAGTCAAGAAAAATTGTAAATACATGTAACTTAACCAATTCTTTTCTTTAGTTTGCGACCATGCAGACAGATGTTAACGGTTCAATTAAATTTGCAACAGTTTTCTGCAGATAAGTATCAGTGCAGTACAGTACAGTCGCCTTCTTGTGGATCTTAATAATGGCGGTAGCCTTAAGAAGAAAATCGTTTTTAGAAACTATGTGTATATTCCTGTTATTTATATAAGCTGTTTTCTACACATTGTTGATTTGAAAGTATGTTACTTTTTAAATAACTCCCTCAGTATTGCATGTGATCATATTGAGCTGTTTAAGTTTCTGAGAAGTGAATTACTTTATCTTAAAAATTTAACATGATAAGAGAATTGTGTGCGTGAATATATTCGTCAGTTTTTGTTCTTCAATAAATAATTAAAAACATTCCTTAGGCTTGTGATTCTTTAAAAAAGAAAAATAATAAACTTATGATTTGTTGATTTGTAACAAAAGTCAGCAAATGCATGAAACAAACAAGAGGCTTTATGACACTTTGTTTTACAGATCCATATTTAAGTTCCTAGAAAGCTCTCTGGAAAAAAATCAAAACAAAATATAAATTTGGACTGATTTTGGACAAATAGGAATTTCCTTGAAAAACAAACAAACAAAAAACAATTACTGTCAAACCCCAATAAATGTGAACTATTATTGGAAACTGTATTCCATATAAGCAAAATTATACGCTTTACATATTGAGCACATTTCACTTTTGCTAAACTAAAGGCTTTTTGAATGCAGAAGTAATCAACCCTTACCCTGGGCATGATTTCTTTCAAAAACATGGAAAAACAGCAAAATGCAACAAAAAAATGACTCCAAAATTAGCATGAAATACTTAAAAAGTACAAGTACAAGGAAAAAGACAATAAAAAAACAATCACAAACGAAATTTATCTGTAAAATGTGCTTAAATATATACAAATGTTGTAACATAATTTTAAATGTGTCATTATTATAATTATAATCTTAAATATAGTTTTTTTTCATTTTCCCTCCTAGACATTCTCCCCTAGATTTTTAAAAACAACTTTCTGAATACAGTATTTCCGAGGTACTTAAACTCCTCCACTTGGGGCAGAATCTCCTCCCTGATCTGGAGAGGGCACTCTACCCTTTTCCAGCTGAGAACCATGGCCTCGGATTTGGAGTTGCTGATTTTCATCTTGGCCGCTTCACACTCAGCAGCGAACCGATCCAGTGAGAGCTGAAGGTCACGGCCTGATGAAGCCATCAGGACCACATAATCTGCAAAAAGCAGCTACCCAATCCTGAGGTCACCAAACCGGATGCCCTCAACGCCCTGGCTGCGACTAGAAATTTTGTCAATAAAAGTTATGAACAGAATCGGTGACAAAGGGTAGCCCTAGTGGAGTCCAACCCTCACTGGAAATGAGTCCAACTTACTGCCGCAATACGGACCAAGCTCTGGCTCTGGTCGTATAGGGAACGGATAGCCCGTATCAGGGGGTCCGATACCCGTGCTCCTGGAGAACCTCCCACAGGACTCCCCGAGGGACACGGTTTAATGCCTTCTCCAAGTCCACAAAGCACATGTGGACTGGTTGGGCAAACTCCCATCCACCCTCAAGGATCCAGAGTTGGTCCACAGTTCCATGACCAGGACGAAAACTGCATTGCTCCTCCTGAATCCAAGGTTCAACTATCCGGCGGACCCTCCTCTCCAGTACCGCTGAATAGACCTTACCAGGGAGGATGAGGAGTGTGATCCCCCTATAGTTGGAACACACCCTCCGGCCCCCCTTCTTAAAAAGAGGGACCACCACCCCGGTCTGCCAGTCTAGAGGCACTGCCCCTGTTGTCAACGCAATGTTGCAGAGTCGTGTCAACCATGACAGCCCCACAACATCCAGGCCCTAAAGGAACTCAGGGTAGATCTCATCCACCCCTGGGGCTCTGTCACCAAGGAGCTTTTTGACCACCTCGGCAACCTCAGCCCCATGGAAGAGCCCACTCCCGAGTCCCCAGGCCCTGCTTCCTCACCGGAAGGCTTGTCGGTGGGATTGAGGAGGTCTTCGAAGTATTCCTTCCACCTTTCCACAACATCCCGAGTCAAGATCAGCAGCACAGCGTCCCCACCATACACAGTTTTGACAGAGCACTGCTTCCCCCTCTCGAGACGCCGGATGGTGGTCCAGGGCCTGCTCAAATCCGCCAGGAAGTTGTTCTCTATGGCCTCATTGAACTCCTCCCATGCCCGGGTTTTCGCCTTGGCGATCGCCGTAACTGCACTCCACTTGGCCTACCTCTGCCTCTGAGTCCCACAGGCCAAGAAGGCCCGATAGGACTCCTTCTTCAGCTTGATGGCATTCCTCACCGCTGGTGTCCACCAACGGGTGAAGGTATTGCCACCACAACAGGCGCCGACCACCTTACAGCCACAGCACCAATCAGTTGCCTCAACAACGGTGGCATGAAACATGGCCCACTCGGGACATGGTTGAAGCTCTCCTGGAGGTGGGAGTTAAAACTCCGTCTGACTGGAGACTCTGCCAGATGTTCCCAGCAGACCCTCACGATGCGTTTGGGTCTGCCAGGTCTGACTGGTGTCCACCACCATTGGAGCCACCAGGTGGTGATCAGTTGACAGTCCCGCCCCCCTCTTCACCCGAGTGTCCAAGACATACGGCCGCAAGTCCGATGATCTACAAAGTAGATCACTAACTGCGGCCTAAGGTATCCTGATGCCAAGTGCACATATGGACACCCTTATTCCTGAACATGGTGTTCATTATGGACAATCTCTGGTGAGCACAGAAGTCCAATAACAAAACACCACTCGAGTTCAGATCGGGGGGGCCATTCCTCCTGATCACACCCCTCCAGGTCTCACTGTAGTTGCCAACATGAGCGTTGAAGTCCCCCAGCAGAACGAGGGAATCCCCAGAAGGAGCACTCTCCAGCACCCCCTTTAAGGACTCCAAAAAGGGTGGATATTCTGAGCTGCCGTTTGGAGTATAGGCACTGAGAACAGTCAGGATCTGTCCCCCCAACCGAAGGCGGAGGAAGGCTACCCTCCTGTCCCCTGGGGTGAACTCCAACATACAGGCACCGAGCCAGGGGGCAATAAGTATTGCCACCCCTGCCCGGCGCCAGAGTGGAAGAGACTCCAACCCCTCTCGAGAAGACTGGTTCTACTGATTTGGTTTGTTGAGGTGAGGCCGACTATATCTAGCCGGAACTTCTCAACCTCGCGCACCAGCTCAGGCTCCTTCCCCACCAGAGAGGTGACATCTCACATCACTAGAGCTAGCTTCTGCAGCCGAGGATCGGACCGCCAAGGTCCCGGCCTACAGCTGCCGCCCAACTCTCGATTTACCGATCTTTGTTCCTACCCTCACCTATGGTCACGAGCTTTGGGTAGTGACCGAAAGAACAAGATTGTGGGTACAAGAGTCAGATGAGGTGGCTTGGGCATCTAATTAGGATGCCTCCCGAACGCCTCCCTGGTGAGGTGTTCAGGGCATGTCCCACCGGTAGGAGACCCTGGGGAAGACCTAGGACACACTAAAAGACAACTTCTCTCAGCTGGCCTAGGAACACCTTGGGATACCCCGGGAAGAGCTGGACGAAATGGCCAGGGAGAGGAAAGTCTGGGCTTCCCTGCTTAGGCTACTGCCCCCACGATCCGACCCCGGATAAGTGGTAGAAAATGGATGGATGGATGGAATACAGTATTTCCTTGAAATTTGTGGAGCATTTCCTCATAAGTTACTCATTGCCTTTTCCCCTTTGTTTCTGACAGAAATGACCCCGCTTTGCTCAGGTGTCAAAGAATTTAATACTTGTGAAAGGTGTCTGAAAGACACACATGAAAAAAAGTGATGTCATCAATGTTTCAAAGTAATTGATATTAACCATTTAGAAGTGTACCAACTGAACACTATATAATTAAAATCAGAGTTCAGTTTATTGCCGAGTAGGTTTGCACATACAAGAAATCTGCTCTGGTGTTTGGTGCATAACATAAATAGAGAAAGAGAAAATGAAACTGGGAATGAAAGCAAGTATTGCAAAAATCAAGAAACACAAACAGATTAAAAGAAAATTACAATCAAATATGAAAGAAATATGTTTATATCTGAACTATAATGAAAGAGCTGTGCAGTTTAGGTGTTACTGATGAATATCAGATCACAATGTAATTAAAAGCAAAAACCTGTTCATGTAATTAATAGACAGTCAGGTTTTACTTTAGACATGACTAAGGCTTTTAGAGAGCCTGATGTGTTTATTTTAGTGGAAATGGGTACAGTAAAAAACATAAATATAATTCAGTTCATTCTAGTTAGTTTTCCTCATATGATTCTCCGATCATAACAAGTTATTACACTTTTCATATAGAGCAGGTCGAAACTCTGTAAGTGCTTTCCTCAAACATAAAAACGGAATGGCATGTTGATGTTAAATGTTTTGGTTCCGCCTAAATATGCACCTGCATGTAGGTTTTTCAAACATGGCTGCTTTCCCATTCCCAATAGATCAGAGCCGTGTAAACAGCCCTGCAGCAGATGAGTCTGACTCTCTGTTTGTTTGTTTGTTTGTTTTTCTTGCAAGTCACATTTGACTTCATGGACAGGGCCAGAAAACAAGTTAGCAATCAAGAGAACAACATGGAGGCCATCAATAATGTTATTCTTTTTTTACAGTGATATGACGTCCTTTGCAAACAACCTGTTGTCCACACATCATAGCTCCATTACACTGCCTTTACAACAGTACATGAGCAGTCCCTCCAGGATGTTGCAATGTCGTGATTGCAAAAAAGAACCCAAATTCAACCATTCACTGGGTATGGGTAAAATCTCATTTCACTGTAGAGCTCCATGCAGTGTACAGGTTCGCTAAGACCCTCTTTGCCCTGCTCTCTCCCTCACTGTTTATAATGAGACTACTGCTGCAGGATCAGAGCTCTGTGCCTGGGACACACAATGACAGGGCTAACTAAATACTATCACATGGCTAATGATACCCAATGGTTATTAACAAAACTAATGATAAAGCCCAGCTGTTTCTGTGTCAGTGTGGGACTGTTGGGTCCATAAATGGTCAGTGTCAGATGTTAGCCACTGCTGTTGTATTAGCTTGTGCTAACTGGGCAGAGGGGGCAGAAGGAGAGTGGCTCACAGAGATGGTTCTTTGGTGCTGCAAAAGGCAGAAACAGCTCATTGCATACAATCAACTGTTGCCCTACCCATCCCCATACCATCACAAATAGATTCTAATTCTATTGGAAAGACGGAATGTTCATTGTAATAGGTCCGAATCCATAACAGCATCACATCTATCTTAACAGCTTACATTGCATTTCATTGCAGAAAATGCCTACAAATGTTGCAAGGATCACTGGAATTTCTTAGAAAAGCTGCCCTGAAATCGGGCATTTCAGGCCACAACAAACCTAAAAACAGCCCGTCAAATCCTGGAGGGACTGAATGAGATGCAGCCAATGGTATAACCACTCTTTAAGTTGTAACATACATACTGCTAACATGGTGTATACATTGTACGAATATGTGTACTATTTCCAAAACTTAAACAAAATATTTAAAAGTAAATACTCTGCCATTCCTTTTGTGCATTGGCGTGTTAGAATACTAACATTTGCTAATTAGCACTGAACACAAAGTTAAGCGGAGGCATATGGTATGTCGATTCTTGAGCATTTTGGTCATAAACCAAAGTATTGTGCAAATTGAAAATTTTGACCTGATGATAGCGCTACAGAAAAAAATTACAGGATCGCCAACTTTATCACAATTCATCCCGAGGGGAACAGAAATGTCTCCACCAAACTTCTTTGCAAGCTATCCAATAGGCATTGTTGTTGAGTAAATTCACTCAAATGAAAACCTTGTGCTTCTACTGGAGGACGTGTCTGAGGGTTACAAAAGTCATATATCATCTAAGAACCATGAATGTCTGTACATGGATTTGTAAAAATCCATTCAGCAAATGTTGAGATATTTCAATGAACAAATGAAAACTTTGACTTGCAGATGGTGCTTAAAGACAGTGGATTACCACAGGATTTATGCTCTGGGGGACCATGAATAATAGATAAACTTTTATTTATCCCCAAAGGCAGAATTTAGGTAATTAAAATCCTGAATGTATGTATAACATTTCAGGGCAATCTGTCTAACAGTTGTTAAGATGTTTCAGTTTGGACCAATGGGTGGAAGAACCAACAGAACAAGAAACAGATGTTGGACAAAACAACATTGCTAACTATAGAGTGATGCCATCTGCAGGGCTGAAAATGTTGCCATGCTGTTAACCAGTAGTAAGTCTTGCAAGTACTATACTGTCCTGTGCTATATCAGGCACCCAGCTAAACTGAATTATCTACTGAAAGTTTTCAGTTGTTTATCATACTTTTTATCTTTCTCATAAGATCTCTTGCTTAAGTCAATATTGCTAAAAATGTTAAAATGTGTCCAAGCTTATGAAGTAGAAAAAATCTCTAACACATGCAACCCTGACAAAAGAAAAATGTACAGTGTCGAACTGGTTAATGAGTCTCTTGCCAGCGTGACGGCCAGTCTTTCTCGATCCAGCTCTGCAGCAGTCGCAGCACATCAATGCGCTGGTAGATGCGACAAAGTTCGGTGAGCTCAGTAACCGTCTTCTGGTTGTAGCGCAGCAGGAACTCCTGGGTCGGGCTGTGGTACAAGGAGCCCTGGGTCCGGTGCTCCAGCAGGGTCAGTTCATCGTAGCTCATCCCCCAGCGACTTGCAAAGTTCTTCCAGTTTTTGATGGTGCAGTGGTTTGGATCCAGCTTGAGGCGCAGTAAGTCCAGGAGATCTTTGTCATTCATGAGGTCACTGATCTTGGGAGGAGGTGCTGGGCAGCAGCACTTTTCACAGGGACTGTTGAGTAACTGCAGTTCTTTGGGGTAGTCTGAGCTCAGAGATGGACAAAGAAGATGGGGTAAGCCCAATAGAATAGAATCAACCACTTCATTTGTTTAAAGCTAAAATAAACAAAAGGGGAGTTGTACAAGAAAATCTCATAAAAATTAACTCATCTCCTGTCAAACAGCACCATAACAGGAGAATTAAATGCGGACTCTTGAACGTTAGATCCTTATCAACCAAGGCTCATTTAGTCACTGATTTAATATTGGATAACCAGATTGATTTATTATGCCTCACTGAGACCTGGCTTTGTCCTGAAGAGTACGTTAGCCTGAATGAATCCACTCCTCCTGGTCATATAAATAGTCACGCTGCGCGGGACACTGGCCGAGGAGGGGGAGTTGCTGCTATTTTTGATTCAAGCTTAGCAATTCACACTAAGGCTAAGCTAAAGTGTAGTTCATTTGAAAGCCTTTTTCTTAGTCTTTCTCACCCATCCTGGAAAACTCTACAGCCAATTCTATTTGTTATAATGTACCGCGCCCCCGGCCCATACTCTGAATTTCTGTCTGAATTCTCTGAGCTTATATCAAGTTTAGTGCTTAAATCAGACAAAATTATTATCGTAGGGGATTTTAACATTCACATGGATATTAATAGTGATAGCCTCAGTTCTGCTTTCTCCACGCTTTTGGATTCAATTGGCTTCAGTCAGTGTGTACATAAACCCACTCATCGCTACAATCACACCCTCGATGTAGTCCTTGCATACAGCATCGATATTGAAGATTTATTAGTCTTCCCCAAGAATCCCGCTCTGTCAGACCATTATTTAATAACTTAAAATTTTTTATTACTCAACTACAAGCCTCTCAGCAAGAGTTACTATTCTATATGTCTATCTGATTCAGCAGTGGCTGAATTTAAGAAACTGATTCTTAAGTCATTCTCAAATTGACTGTCTCGTCGATAATGCTACTGGCTCACTGCAATCAGCTCTCGACTCTGTTGCACCCTTCAAGAAGAAAATAATGAAACAAAGAAAATTAGCTCCATGGTTTAATCCCCAGATCCGCAAATTGAAACAAACATTGCAAAAATTTAAAAGACACTGGCGTTCAACCAAACTGGAAGAGTCCTGTTTAGTCTGGCTGGACAGTCTTAAAGTGTATAAGAAGGCCCTTCGCCATGCCAGGGCAAACTATTACTCATCATTAATTGAGGAAATTAAAAACAATCCCAGGTTTCTTTTCAACACTGTAGCCAGGCTGACTCAGAGTCACAGCTCCACAGAGCCTTGTATTCCTTTGGCCCTGAGCAGTGACAACTTTATGATTTTCTTTAATGATAAAATTATAACTATTCGAGGTAAAATCCATCATCTCTTGCCCCTACCTGACCTGACCCCGGACACAGATAGCTTGGATATGGCAGCAAGGCCTGAAATTTATATGGACCGTTTCTCCCCCATTGACCTTCATCGACTCTACACTTTGATTTCTGCATCTAAGCCATCAACATGCCTGCTAGACCTCATCCCAACTAAGCTATTTAAGGAAGTTTTGCCCTTATTAGACAATTTTTATTGGATATAATCAATGCGTCTTTATTAACAGGCTATGTACCACAGTCCTTTAAAGTAGCTGTCATTAAACCTCTTCTAAAGAAGCCCACTCTCGATCCTGAGATTTTAGCTAACTATAGACCAACATCTTATCTCCCCTTTATTTCTAAAATCCTTGAGAGAGTGGTTGCTCATCAGCTCTGTGACTTTCTCCGAGACAAGAGTTTATTCGAGGACTTTCAGTCAGGCTTTAGAGTTCATCATAGCACAGAGACAGCACTAGTAAAAATTAATAACGACTTATTTATCGCTTCTGACACAGGTCTGGTCTCTGTTTTAATCCTATTAGATCTCAGTGCGGCATTTGACACCATTGACCATCAAATCTTATTGCACAGACTGGAAAACTTAATTGGCCTTAAAGGAAAGGCACTAGCCTGGTTTAAATCTTACTTACCAGATCGTTCCCAATTTGTTCACATCAACGATCAACCCTCCGCACATACAAAGGTCTGCTTTGGAGTGCCACAAGGTTCTGTGCTTGAACCAATCCTTTTTACTTTATATATGCTTCCTCTAGGCAACATAATTAGAAAACACTATAAATTTCCATTGTTATGCTGACGATACACAATTATATCTATCTATGAAACCAGATGAAACTGATCAGCTATTTAGACTTCAAACATGTCTTAAGGATATAAAAGCCTGCATGAGCCATAATTTCCTGATATTGAATTCAGACAAAACTGAAGTTATTGTTCTTGGCCCCAAACACCTCAGAAGCTCCTTTTCCAACAATGTAATTTCTCTAGTTGGCATTACCTTGGCCTCTAGCACAATGGTAAGGAACTCCGAGTTTTTTTTGGTCAAAGTTTTTCCTTTTGCCTCCCATATAAAACAAACTTCAATGACGGCTTTCTTTCACTTGCGTAACATCGCAAAAATTAGACATATCCTGTCCCAAACAGGTGCTGAAAAATTAGTACATGCATTTGTCACCTCTTGGCTGGATTACTATAACTCCCTAATATTTGGTTCCCCCAACAAATCACTTAGGTCTCTCCAACTGGTGCAGAACGCTGCTGCTCGTGTTCTAAAGGGAAGCAAGAAAAGGGATCATATTTCTCCTGTTTTAGCTTTGTTGCACTGGCTCCCTGTGAAATCCAGGACTGAATTTAAAATCCTCCTCCTTACATACAAAGCTTTAAATGGTTCCTTACCAACCCTCAAGATCGCTGCGGTCTCAAAATGCAGGGTTACTTGTGGTTCCCAAAGTTTCCAAAAGTAGGATAGGAACCAGAGCCTTCAACTACCATGCTCCTCTCCTATGGAACCATCTTCCAGTTTCGGTCAGGGAGGCAGACACCATTTCCACTTTTAAGGGTGGACTTAAGACTTTCCTCTTTGATAAAGCTTATAATTAGGGCTGGCTCAGGTTGCCTGGACCAGCCCATAGTTAGGCTGACATAGGTTTAACCTGCCGGGGGACTTCCTCTGATACGCTGAGCTCCTTTTCCTTCTCCAATGCCGCCATCGGAAAAATCATGAATGTCTGTTAACTGCATTGCCGTTTGCAAGCTTAGCTTAGCCTCAGTAGTTTAGCTTAGCCTTACATCTGTGATAGCCATTTGGTACTGTCACTACCTGGGGCTTGCGATTACGGAGCCTGGGTCTGTTGAACTGCACTACGCTAATCCTGTTGCCTCTGGGACCAATCCTGCTCCCTCGTTTCCTAATTTTCTTGGATCCTGGCCGTAACCTTGACTGTGCCTGACCATGGTGATAGCTGTGCTGACGCTGTGACCCTGCCTTTGTTTGTGCTTGTGCTGTGGCTGTACTGATACTGTGCACCCCGCTCGCCCTGATCGTGGTCTGGTCCTGGTTGCGCTGATGCTGTGATCTTGCCTTTGGACACCTCCCTATCAACATATGCATGAGACTGTTATCATCTCCCTCAATATCATAGTAGAGTGCAATTAATAATTTCACACCTACCATTTTTGTAATATGACATGCATCTGTTTCTATTATTGCCGTGCCTCTCTCCCCCTCTCCCCCTCTCTCCCCCTCTCCTCCCCTCTCTCTTTCTCTTTCCTTTTTGCCATGATTGTATTTCATTTGTTATTTACGACATCTATTGCACATCTGTCCGTCCTGGAAGAGGGATCCCTCATGATCCTCTACCGCTCTTCCTGAGGGTTCTTCCTTTTTTTCTTTTTCGGGAGTTTTTCCTTGGGTGATGTGAGGGTGTAAGGGCAGAGGGATGTCGTACACTGTAAAGCCCTCTGAGGCAAACCATGTTTTGTGATAATGGGCTCTATAAATAAAATTGACTTGACCTGAATTGAATTTGTGCCATGCAAGTTGCACAATAACAATGTATTGACAGCAAATTTTTATATATATATATATATATATATATATATATATATATATATATATATATATATATATATATATATATTTCTACATATATATATAAAATATCTCATCTACAGTTTAATTAATTTCTTAATTAATTTATCCAGTTACTTAAACTATCTGCCTCTTGATGGCTGTCAGAGGGTATGGCCATATAGCGTGCACTTGGATGGTCTCAGGCGCATACCAGTTCCCCAATGTCTCCTCAGTCTCTGTTTTCAGCTATCAAAGAGATATTTTGGATTTTTTAAATGGGGTTTTATGAAGTACTCATCCATAATCAGATGTTGCGGTCGGTGTACTCCAGTTTTGGAGAGACAGGAGTGCAAACATATTACGTGCAAAGTAGTTGTTTTTTGATAATCACAGTCTGGGATATGTCAATGATTAGCAGCAACACTGACTGTGACAGTGCACCTGGTGGAAATATCATGTATTTTCTGCATATGCCAGATGTGGTAAAGATGATGTTATCATCATGGAAAATAGTAAAAAAGACAAATTCCAAGACAAAAGCCTAGAATGAAACCCAGAAATATTACAATGCATGTTTTTATGCTTTGATGGCTGTAGGATAAAAAAATTACGGTTTGAATGGGTTTCAGTGGTGCAGTTTTTGCACTTAACAATATGAATGTAACAATGGTGTTTAAATTGTGTATTTTAGACTTATTGTAGGAGCTGAGCTGGAAATTCCAAGAATATACAAAATGAACAAAATTATCGAAAGATGAAGGATGAAAAGTGTGTTGTAAATGTGCCAAACAGTCCCTAAGTGTGAATCCCCTTAATGCCTGCCTGCTGCAGGATATTGTAACACACCAAATGGCTGGTAAAAATATCTGCCAATTTTAAAAATGGCCTACTACTTAGATTGTCAGAAAAGACAGTTTTTTTTTTTTGCTTGCCGTGTGTGTTAATTGGAGGGGATGGTACCTGCTCAACAACAGGCTTTAAGGATCTCATGCATCTTTCTGAGAAGATGACTAAATATAAAATCAGTAGGACAACGCAGTAAAATTGGACTTTCTTGGCAGAGCAAACAAGCTACCCAAATTACTCGCACATACAAATGGAGAATTGAGCAGTATAAGAGCAAAGTGAGAATAGGTGTATGCTCAGTTGGATTATTACTGTATTGTTCAAACTGTTGTGTTTTTAATGTCATAGTGTGAAAATTGTTTTTGTTTGAAGTGTGGAGGCATAGTGTGTGCAGCACTGAGTCCAAAACAATAAAGTGTATCATATTGTATCGTATCGTATTGTAATCTGTGAGGGAAATGTAGAATGGCACACTATACCAGACTGCAAATTAATGTAATTTTTGGTTTTGCATCTGGCCATAGTTGGTGCCCCATTGTTGGTGTCATTTCATATCTTACGCAGACATTATGTATTCAAAAACTTTCCATGCCTCAAGTATGCTGATGACACTGTGAAAATTGTTGGCAATATTTCAGTTCAACAATTTACCAAAAATGAGCACAATTTACATGCAGAATAATTTCATAATAAGAACTGATGTACCTGGTGACGTAGACATTGGGCAGGTGCATTCTTCAACATCTTGAACTGGCTACAACACAGGGAAACACAAATTATGACTATTAGTTACATCACATCCAGTATACGGTTAATTTTCTTTTACCTGCCAAAACTCGATTGCAAACATGGATCAATTGTGGCTCAGGTGGTGGAGAGGGTCACCTCTAGCTGTTAAGTTTGATCACCAGCTCCTCCAGTCAACATGTCGAAGTATCTTCAGGCAAGATACTGAAGAAATTGCTTCCAATGTATGAGGCAGTCTGTGCGGTAGCCCGGGCTGAATGAATGTATGTGTATGACTCTATGTGCGAACGGGTGAATGTGACAAGCAGTGTGAAAACTCTTTGTGTCAAACTAACTCGAAAAGCATGAGACAAGTGCAAGTCCAGTTACCAATCATGGCTGAAATATGAAGATTTGAGAAACAGTCACCATTCTCCTTCCACTCACCCTCTATATGACAAAAAGATTAATTGTTACTGGCTGTCATAGTAACACAACATACTTTCCTGCTTGGGAGATTTTCAGGAGATCATCAGTTTATTGGTAGAACAGGCAGCTGAGCTGAAAGACACAGTGACACCTAGTGCTGGAGGGAGAAGTTACAGGACTGTAAACAGCCGGCGGCCAGCAGCCAGAAAGAGAGCGTGTGGAATAACAGCATATTTTTTTACACTGAACTAATGAACACTGAATTAAGGATTTTTTTTGGACCAACCTTAGGTGGTGATAGTTGGAACAGTGGACTTACTAACTAGATTACTAGCAAGAGTAGTCAAGACAGTTTGGGTGAGTTTTATTTTGTTTATGTTGACTTTGAATTAATGTACTTTTTGATGAGTTAATGAGCCAGTTAAGCCTCATCAGTCTTCAGTGACTGAGAAAGTTGAGTTCAAAAGGTGTACAGTTGTATTTATGTTGTATTTCTATTGTTTAATAAGGACAATAGATGTCAGAATATTACTTTTCTTAACATTTTGTGGGTTTCTATTGTTATATATATGTTATAATATTTCTTTCTCTCCATTCACCTACTTCTAGGACTTCTCCCTATCTGTTTTGCGCCAAGATCCAATCTAACAGCTTTTGTACCAAATCCAACATGATGGTACACAACATGGAGAGGAAAGCTGTTAAAGCCCCTAAAATATATAATTTTGAAGGTGCAAAAGACTTTAGAATTCAATAGATAGTTCCACAGAACTGTGTGATTTCAAGGTCAATCAGATGGTCTGATCAGCTTTATTTCCATGTTGACATCAAGCTAAGTTTACTACCCACAGCAGTCGGCTATTAGAACATAATGCTGATTTTTAAAATCATCTGTGCTTTGCTTGTCTCCAGTTTCTTTTTTGGTTTGGTTGTTGCAGGTGCATGTCTCCTCTTATTAAAGTTATGTGCCTCAAATTGTGATATGTGTTATTAACCGCTGCACCTCCAGTTCACTGGGACAAAAACCACTTCCTGTATGTTCACAGCCCAAAATACACAATGCTCACACCACAGCACAATAGAATTCTCAGTATTTATTAGTTTTAAAGACAGAGTAGAGAGTTTTTTGGAAAAGGAAAAAACTAAACAAAGACAACAACAAAAAATAAGAACAGGCCTCCTGCTCCAAAGCATATTAGGGAGAGAGGGATGCTGTGTGCTTAAACCCTTAAAGGCTAACTGGGATTTGTGATACTGGACTTTATAGATCAAACTGAAATAGAAATTGCACTGAAGTTGAATTGAAAATTACCTGAAAATTAGTAAGAAACCCCCCCAAAACTCTGACATGTTCCAGGAAACCACTACTGACACCACAAATGACATCACTGAACTCACAGAGTCTATGGTGGATTTCAATTAGTAAAACGACAGGAGCAACTGTACTCGAAACTACAGTTTAATTATTCCACAACCAGCAACCACGGGTTACCAGAACTATCAGGAAACATGGGCTATTATAAAGCAGTCAACAATGAAAGAAGATGGAAAAAAAACAACTAAGGCCAAGTTTAGACAAGAACGGTCCTACTAAAAACACAAAAGTCTTCCTTTGTGTTCTTAAAAAATCCACGTTCATATGATAACATTGTGAGAACAATCCTAGTGTACATGGCTCCATAAAAACAGCCAAAATGTTGTAGTATGCAAACCAGGCTAGTCGTTGGTGGTATAACTTTGTAATGACACACCACAAAAGAACGCAATGTGCGAAGTGCTGCTGTGCTCACTGTTCTCACAGGATCTGAGCATTGCCAGTTTACACAATGACAGAAGGGGGTGCATTTTCAAAAGATTACACTCTGGAACCTGGCTTTAAAAAAAGATGGAACAAGAAAAGAGATGGTGATACTGACCTGTCGTATTCTGTTGGAGGAGGGGCTCAGGTATCCAGAGGGCATGGAGCTCAGGTGGAGTGTCACAGCATCTGCTGGAGACACATTCCTCACATCAGTGTATTCTGACAAAAAACACTGCAGGAATTCATTTATTATTAACAAATTGATCATTTCTCAAAATAACAGAGGACATTTTAACTGCACTGTTAATTATCAAACAGTGGCCAGCTCTAAGTTTACCTCAACAGCAGAGAGAGGCCTTTCTTTGGTCCAGGTCTGAATTGGAGACAGTCCTTTATTTCTAATTCCCTGTGTTTTATTTATGTATTTCATCATATTTTTGGAACAAGATTCCCTGTTTCCTGTTTTAATCAGCTGTCGATGCAACGTCAACACTTTCTTTATGTCATACCTAACTTCGTTTCTATTCTCTGTTTTTTTATGTGCTGTTTCTATTAGAGTTAATCTTATTTGGATTTTTAATTGTATTTCAGTTCTTCCTGTGTGCCTTGTTTATTTTTGACATGTCTACAAACATGGGTGCTGAAATTTAAGTATCAAGTTTTATTAGTCATATACTCAACTCATCTCACATTATGCAGTGAAATGCCTCTTTACCCAAGGCATAACACCTAATTTGCTTGGACGGTATGTAATATTTTATGACTTTACACCTTCCTGAAATTTCATCAGGTTGTAACTAACATTGCCTCTTTAACTCATCATAAAACATACTTTATTCCCAAACCATCTTGATTATTCTTGTTAGTGATCCAGTTAGTAAGTCCACTGTTTCAACAATCACCAATTGTGGTTTGGTCCAAATAAATCCTTAATTTACATTCTTAAACGTAAAAAACATGCCTTTATTCCCCATGCTCTCTCTCTGCCTGCTGGCCATCAGCAGTTTACAGTCCTGTAACTTCTCCCTCCACCACTAGGTGTCACTGTGTCTTTCAGTTCGGGTGTCTGTTCCACCAGTAGAGTTAGGAGACTGAACTCTGGTGGTGCGTGCAGTGCACTACATAGAATGAGTTTAATAGTAAGAGGTGTGCCTGTATTTATGACAGTATTGAAACACATACCCTACGGATTTCTAAAGGCCTTGGTATATATACATATACATATATATATATATATATATATATATATATATATATATATATATATATATATAGATAGATAGATAGATATAGACAGAAAGCTAGATAGATCGCATAGTACATCTATGTACATGTATTCTTTGCAAAATGGATTAGTGTGGTTGGACTGCTTTATTTACCATTAGGATCTGTCACCTGCACTGGATAATTGGCCTCCAGGGACTGTGGAGGAGACAAATACAAATAAGATAATATTAGCAAGAAAATATATAGTCTGGTTGTCATGTTGGCAAAAAATATTTCATATTTACAGTCAGTCATTAGCTTGTTTACAAATTATGTGAATGCCACTGTAACACTGAACATCCCGTGGATCCCATTTTAACTTTAAAACTATTCCAACTAAATCCAACTCAACTGGCATGATTCTGAGTAGAGTTCAGCCCTAGAGTACACTGAAAAGGTTAAGTGTCCCTCATGTAAAATCAGTCTGACTTATGGTGTGAGGGATATGACCTTTCTAAAATCACATTTTTGGGGCGGAAATTACAATGCGACCATGTGGCCAATTGGGATAACATTACTTGGATAACTATGAATGAAGCTAAGAAGGAAAACCTCAGAAACAAAAGTTTGTCTGCTCTGGTGACCCTTTTCTTTGGATCTAATGGAGGCAAAATGCAGTCAGTCACTGTGAAAGAAAATGAGGCTGTTGTGTGCAAAGATGGGAACAGCCTGCTACAACCTGTTCTTCAATGAGCCCTCAGGCACTAACAATCACAGCACAGTGTGCTCAGTTATGGTACATTTCCTAGCAGATTACTGTAAGACTGTGTTTTCTGAGAAAGAAAAATGAGAAATCAGCTCAAAGCAGACTGGGTAGAAGACAAGTTGAGACAATGAGACAGTTTCACAAAGCAAAAGAAACAAGAAAAGGTGCTTACAAATTCTGCCACAAAGCTAGTGGTGTCTGTGTCCTCCACAGGTTCAGAGGTGGTTATGTCTGCTGGAAGATGATGGAAAAACACAAGTCAATATAATGACTTTATTCTGTGACTTGTCACCCACCTATTTCATCCACTTCCTAAATATCACCAAACTATCAACTGCAGAGATGCAGAGAAAAGCCACATCCACCTGCCACCCTACACATTCTGCTCTGAGTCTGTGACGTATTAGAAACACATTAGCGTAGGCAGTATACTGGGTAGTAATGACACATCATGATCATTTAAAGGGAAGTAAACTATAATTTGAAAAAGCAGCAAGGCTTTCTCAAGATAGTGATTAATGCCTATTTTATAGTCTTCCCAAATACAAAAGTGTGATTTTAGGTGTGTTTACTCGCCACTTCAGTCCTGATAAAACTATCTGGCTTTCAGTGCATGAAAGCCTCTCAGAAACAATGAAATGACTGTTCAGCACCAACATGTAAAACTCTTAAATCGAATGCCCCATAGCACTGAAAAGGAATATTTCTAACAGGCACATTCACGGATGAGTTGGGAGAGCAGCACAAAGGAAGCTTTTCAGCTCCTGAAAATACCTAAACTGGGCTATGTGGGCCGTCATCAGTCCACGTCACTATAAAGCCATTGTATCCCAAGGGCACCAAATACAGAACTCATCTGGCCTTTCTCGAGTTACACAATGACGATGAAACTTAATTTTGCATTGGAAAAAAGAATTCCGATGAAGTGAGCAGGTGTAAACAGGCAGTTTCCTCCATGCAGCCTTGAAGCAGCCGTCATGTATGTGGGTCAAAGAGACTGTGGAACCAGCCTGGATACCAGCCTCAGACTGTTAAACACTCCAGTCAGCCTGAGCCTTTTAGTGATGGATATTTTGGATTTTGGTATAATAATGACATTTTCATATGCATTATGACTAGTTGCACATAACTATACTGCTTCTTCCTTTAGATTTCTGTATGTAAGATTTTAGCAACAAATATCTCCGATAGAATTATAATATGTTATAATCACGTTTTTTTAAATAGAAAATAAAAGAGGAGAACCAGTCCGGGGAATGAAGACAAAGATGATGATGAAAAAAAAAAAAAAGCCCGGAAATTATCAAGAATTAATGAGACACAAAAACTGACAAGAACATTACCTGAAATAATAATAATTTTTATTATTATTATTATTATCCTTGATATTTATATAATTGTTATTGTAATGGGATTGTAATGATGATGTCATTATTAATAGTGATATTATAATATAGATATGAATATTATAACGATTGGTATTGTTATTAAAATTAGTATTATAATTGTTGCTAGATTGTTGTTATTGTTGGAATTTAAATACCAATAGTACATTATTATTATTATTATAACCCTTGATAATAATACTGTATTGTTACTGTAGTGATGTCATAGTCAATAGTGATTATTATTATTATTATTATCCTTGATAATAGTACTACATTGTTATTGTAATGGAGTTATTTTTATTATTATTTAATTGTAGAGATTTTGCCTCTCAGCGTCTGCTTGCCCTGCTGCACCCCTCTGTGTCTCTCCCTCTATGTTCATCATGAGACTAAAGCTGCAGGACAAATGGGTAATAGTTGGTGACAGCAGCAGAAGCACAGGGAACAGAGTTTTCAGAATGTGAACTCTAAATTTACAGTCTGTGAGTATTTGAGTGCTCCATAATTATACAATGCAATTACTCGAATATGGAAGTTGAATAAAATGTCCATCCTTGATTCATATGAGCCTTATGATGTGTGTGGTGTGAAAGCTCTGGGTCTAATATGTCATAGTGGTAATTTCTGGGGTACGGCGCTGCATTTCCTGGCTGCTGTTAACTCCACATCTCAGTGTGATTTATTACGTGTACTTCAACTGTCTTGTCTTGCACTGACAGTAGATGTTTCATTATGGAATGAAACATTTACACTTACACTTTTGTTTTTTTTTAAGGGCACAGAGCACAAGAAGTGACAGCCAGTGTAATCCACTAACAGGTAAGTGAAAGGTAAATCCCCCTCACCTCTTATCAGCCCACACAAAGACGAATAGGAAATGTTGACGTGTTGCAATCTGCACCCACATTGTTCTCAGTCTGTCTGTTTCTAGAAAGTAATTAAGTTATTGTGTATTTGTGGAATCAATCATTTGTGGCTGAATAGAATACTGAAGAGGCTTTCATTTCCTATTTTGCTTCCTCCAGCATTCATTTAAACCAACCTCTTAATATTTCATGCACAATAAAACCTTTGCATGTAGATCTGCAGAGATGTTAGACTATATGAGTTAGAGCAGGAGACCTTTCAAGGACTCACATTACCATCAGCTTCCCATTTTAGTAGGGATCAACCAATATTGTTTTTTCAGGGCTGATACCAATTATTTGTAGTTAATAAAACCAACCAACCAACCGATATTTGGAACCAATAGGCATTTACAATAAAACTGAAAATCTTTCCTTCAATGTTTAGAATCTGTAATATCACAAACTACAACACAAAACTTTGTTTAAATGCCTTTAGCAAATGTTTAATTAAAACTGAAACTGTCAACATCATATACAGCTATATATACAAGTTTTTTTCATGAAGTTAAGTGAAAATTTCAACAGAAAAATGAATAAATAAAAATAGCTCCCTGAGGTTTTACAAAGTACACTTTTTAATTATTTAATTTAATCGTCGATATTTAAAATAAAATGCAGATACAGATAAATCAAAATGCCTAGACATTATTGCCGACCATTTTCCAAAGCACTCAATAACTGTAATAGAAGTTTACTTTCTATTTTTCTCAGTACAGTCTTCTATAGTTTATCACGACCTTCTCACTGACTGGAAAAAGTAGGTGCTTACTTGTCATTTGTACTTTACTTGTACTTCTACTTTCCATACTTAACTATACATGATATAAAATTACTTTTGATACTGAAGTACAGTAAATATTAGTTACTTTCAGACTTTTATTCAAGTAGCCTAATAGTCTAATTGGTGAATTCGACTTCTGCCAAAGTCATTTTCTGGTAAGATGTCGGCACTTTTACTCAAGTATGGCTTTCAGGTATTCATCCACCACTGCACAAAACCCAAAAGTTAGGTAAGATAAGGTACATGTAAGTTAACATACTCAAAAATTGAATGAAATATTGCTCCCCTGGGTGGTATTCCCCTTAAAATATAATGCATACAGTAATAGGACTTAAAGCCAGTTACCCAATGATCAAGTGTAAGTCGAAGCCCAGATCAGTTGAGCATTGTTTCTCCCTCTCTGGGAATGCAGGGGCATGTCACCGCACGCTCTGGATAAAGTTCAAGAGATGAAGTATAAACCACATCATAATGCATTGCTGAGGGCCATAATTCCACACAGGTGAACCCAGCTTTTCTCTGCTTTGACCACCCATGTCTGCTATCAGGACCGAGTGCAGTCTCTCAGCAGCCTCTGTAAAGGGCTTTAGCTTGAGTTTGTTTCCACACATGAATGGAGGTGAATGGCATGCCAATACCTGAGCAAGGCCACAGAGGAGTCTAGGCTGAGGGCAGCTACACACACACACACACACACACACACACAAACACACTCGCTCTGCTACATGTTGAACAAAGATGAAAGTGGCTGGTAAATTGTGTCTCTTTCACTCTGTGTGTGTGTGTGTGTGTGTGTGTGTGTGTATTCTTGGCTTGACTGGTTCATGCTTACCATAAAACTTCAAATATAAGCTTGTCCCATTTAGACGCAATGTCTACTACTTTAGTAAATTAACTACAGATTTTGAGAAATAAAAGCCTGACTCTATTAGAGACCCGGTTACCATGCAGTTCATTTTCATAAAAGTTCTTTGGCTACCTGCTGGGGCTAATGTTAGTTAGCTGATTAGATTGTGCATACAAATGTAAATGTTTAAGCTTTTGTCAATAAAGACATGTTACACACTTGGTTAGCTTAAGATGTATAGAATCCTACACCAGAGACAACATAAGACTCACTACAATTCAGTCATTCAGTTCATTTAACTGAAACCATGAGCAACACAGAAGATAGTGTTATTGGCATAGTGAATGAGACATGCAAAAATGAGGTTTAAATAAACAATTTGATTGTATTTCCATCTTTGCTGAGCAACAGTTTTGTGTGAAAGCAGTTGAAAGCCCATCCCAAATATAAGCCTGTGGAATTCACTGGTTAAAGCAAAATATAGCCCAGGCTATTAATAGAAGTTTTACGGTATGTTACCTCTTTAAAAACATATCACCCAGTCAAAAAAGGATGTTTATCTATAGTCAGTCACATGAAAACATTTTTTCAAAAACTTACATGTATTTTTGAACAGCTATCTAATCTTACAGTATTAGTGCCACTAAAGAAGTATAGTTGGTAATTTGACCTTAAGGGAATACTGCAACATGTTGGGAAATATGCTTCTCACTTTCTTACTGCAAATAGATGAGATGTTTAAAACAAATCTTAACTCTGTGTTTGGCAGTTTTTCGCCATGGCTTAATCACTATAACTGAACATCTCAAACTATATCACTATCTACCAAGAGACAGACCCATTTCACAAAACTATAAACAGGATTCAATATTCAATATTCCTGCTGCAAAACACAATTGGCCAAATAAATAATTCACTGTGTTCATTTAGCAAACACATGCTCTCTAAACACCACATCTGTCTCCAGGTGCAAACGTTTTGTCAGAGAGAAATCACAAAAGTCACCGGAGGACAGTAGTTCCCTCTCCCAATTCTCAGAAAACCTTATCTTGGCAGCAGTGATTTGAATTGATCCCTACAGTGTTAAACACATTGTCATGCAGTGTGTGTTTCTGAAAGTGTGTGTGTCTGTGAGCAAATTGAGACGTTGTCCCGCATTGTTATTGACAGTCAGACTCCAGTTTGGAAAGGCGTGTTTTATACCAGTAATGTGGCATTTATCAAGTGGCTATGTGGAGAAAGCAGTGGCAAGGCTGTCATCAGGGGGTGGGGTGGGCTGTTTGATCGTGTCTATCAAACTGCGACGCAGATGGGCACACCCACCAACAAGAAACAATGCAAATCAGGTCAGAACGGCATCGGCATGCAGCCGTAATGGAGGACATGGAGGAAAGCACGACCCGTGTGGTTAGGAAAAGGAAATGCAGCTACAACAAAGACTGGGAAACTATCTATTCCTGGGTGAAACCAGTGCAAGGCGAGTCTGCAAAAGTTTTGTTTGAAGTTAGCTTGAGTCATTTTTACGTTTCACACGGAGGTAAATAGGACGTGAAACAACAAAGACAGTGCAAGACTCACAAAAAACGTATTGCTCAAAAGGAGGCTTCGCAGTCTATGCATACGTTCCTGCTAAAACCCAAATAAGATTCAAATGCAGATAAGGTAACAGCATCTGAACTAACTAGTGTTTACCATGCTGTGTAGTCATTTCAGCCCAACTGAACTATGTCATCAGTCAGCTCCACGGACTAGGGAGATCACCTTATCAGGGACTTCCATCGTCGGCCCTGGGGGGGGTACTGTTAGGGTTTGAGTTTTCTGTCTGTAACTTCCTGTTTTATTTTGTAAAACATCATCTCCCCCAGTGTTGTCTCAATGTTTACTTCCTCCCTTTGCTCCCTTTCCCGCCACTGGTGATTACCCTCATGCGCTTTACCTGTGTCTCATTCTCCCCTCCCTTGTGCGTATAAAAGCCAAGCTCTCCCTTCCATCTGTGCCAGTTCATCTTGTCTTCCCCATGTGCTGCATTACTGTGTCCGCCTGCCTGTGAGTTCTTGACAGAGGCCATGATTTTATTTTATTCACAGAAGTATTTGATTAAGTGAGTGAGTCATTTTTATTCTTGATGTGGTTATGATTATTAGTTTTAAATACTGACTGAATTTGTTTGGAATCAAAAAATTACATTAAAAATAATTGAACAATTACCACAAATATTATTTAAAAACAATATTATTATTATCTAAAACAAAGCTTTTTAATTGCAATAAATACATTTAATAAATATTTGGCACGCATGAGATTGATTTAATTAATGATGGTGTTTAACATGACAGCACTGTTTGGATTTGATCATTTGATTGAAATTAAGTGATTTTATTTAAGACGTGGATTTATTGGTTGAATTGACTGACATGCTTTATGTTTCTTTTTCCTTCAGGTTACCAACCCAACACTCAAACTCTTCCATCATCAGTTTAATAACTAAGGGAAAGTGAGTGGAGTTGACCTACGTCCTCTGTTGTTGTCTGTGTCGGGTCAAGTTTAGACAGGCACTGAGGCTGAAACCCAACAGAAACTCCACAATAACCAAACCATGTTGAACCTTCAGATTAAAGATTGCAGAAGACACTTTTAACTTTACTATAACTCCACATCCTGGCTTAGTTTATAGATTTACTCACAAACTGTGATAATTGTCAGTTTAGTCACGGGGGAAGGGAACTACAGTGTACACTTGGATCATACAGGATTGCAAACAAACAGCCATTAACCCACAGTGCCACTAAACACATGTTCATTATATGAAGCCAGTTGTGTGAAAGTGGTTCAGGTAAATACAGGCAGGAAAAACAAAGATGGTGGCACTCAGCAGAAATGATACAGTCGGCTGTTAATAGTGTGTGTGCACATGCCATGAGATCGTGTTTGCTTCTGTGGTGAGACAGCAGCTGTTGGAAAAATCGCACTTTTCTGAAGTCTACATGATGAATCCAAATGTGCTAGAGAAGTTGTTGAGCTGCACGAGGCTACAGAGTCAATAACTCTCCACAGAAACAAATGCATTCGGCTCTCATCAAAGACAGCAGTCAGTAAGTTTATGATGGATGTTAGAAAAAGTGGAATTACCATGTTAGTCCAAGTAAAACCGGACTTTTAAAATACAAGTAAATATGTTAGTCCGACTTACATCAGACTAAATGGAATTTCTCAAAATCAGACTAACACACATTTACATAAAACCTCCTAAACATCTGAATCAGAAAAAGGTGTGCACAAGTTAACTCATGAGAGAAGAGGGGTGAGCTTGTTGTGGGCGAGCAGCCTGTGCTCAAAATGCCAAACCATTGGAGATTCACTGATTTATAACATGAAACCATTTTATTCTATGTTTATAGCTGTTTTAATCAGCTGGTTTGTTTGTTTTGGAGCCCTGGATTGAATAATCTGTCATTCTGTTTCTACTTGTTCTTAAATAAATGTAATTACATTCCACCACTGTTGAGATAAAAATATAAATTGAACTATTTTTCCAACTGTAGTGTATAAATTTTAATAATAGCATTTGTAAAGTGTTCTGTACTCAACACAAACACTAATTCCTTTTTTACTAATACTAATAATAATATTTTTGTCATCATGATTTCTAATTAATCGGGAAAGTTAAACTAAAAAAAATGTTTTTAAGGGTAGATAAAGTGCCAGGGTGCATAAAAAGGACCAAAATAGAGCTTGTTCATCATAAAAATAAATAAAGAAAAGAAAATCCATGGAAGGATGCCCCTGGGCCCCCTTACTGAGGTCTGGGCTAGGCCCCAGTGCACTCAAATCCTAGCCCCTGGTGATCCATCTGCATTTGTAATGGTATTAATCAGTGTAGAGAAAGAGCCCTCATTTATAAATAATTTCACTGGGTCAAAAGGCAATGGGTTTTCCATCATCAGATCAAGGGGATTTTTAAAAGTGGAAACTTTGTTGGTGGTGGTTGCAGACTCACCAGGAAACACTTGCTGTTTTCCCCCAAATTAAGCATGATGAAATAATGAATTGTGAAAAAAAAAAAATCATTGTTACAAAAACACTTTCACTGACAAATATATAGGGTATGAATGTGTATTGTTACTCAAAAAAACAGAAGTAAGGCAACTGGAATATAGGAGGTCTCAAAGTGATTTTTTAGTTTGTAACATAAAAAGATGGGGATAAAACACACACACACTAACACACTGTGTGAGGAAACTACCTGACACACACGCGCGCGCGCGCGCACACACACACACACACACACACACACACACACACACACTCTCTCTCTCTCTCTCTCTCTCTCTCTCTCTCTCTCTCTCTCTCTTAAAAAACAATATTTGACTCACCAAATGGTTCCTTAAACGCCCTCAAACTGCTCATTTTTGAATCCGAGCCGTCTCCCATATGCAGCTCCGAGTCTCAGGCTAAGAAAAAAACTGTGCGTTACTCTAACAGGAGAAACACACTCTGATCCTTCTCTGTGAGGAAGAGGAAGCAGCGGCCGCAGCACCTCATACACTGCTGAAACACCTCACGATGAAAGGGTAACAGGCTCTGTGCTGCGTTCAACGACCCCACGGAAATCCAAACATCAAAATTTCGGAAGTCGTCGTCGTGTTTTAATCTTTTGAAACCTGAGTGAATTGGCTTGATGTCTTTCAAAAAAAAAAAAAAAAAAAAAAAAAAACGGAAGGAAGTTACAAGTCACGAGTTACAAAGAAATTACCTGAAATTTAGCAACAAAAAACCTGTCCTGTCTTTTAAAATAATTCGCGGGTCTTTCACTTGTAACGTTTTCCAAATTTCTTGAAATTTGTGGGACATCTCTGACCAAGTTTGGCAATGCCTGTTTTCAAAAGAACGAAACCAATTTGCATAGGTTTCCTGTGATGTCGTTCCAGCTTTCAAAGGGTTGATACTTATTTTTAGATCTACATGCAGCATTCGATCAACGTCGCTTTTCTTGTGCTGCGTTCAATTTCAAAATCTATTTGGTGTAATTTCTTTAAAAAACAAGGCAATTACCTACTTGGCAAGAAAAAAAAGACCTCCAAATTAATTTTAAAAAGTGGGGTTAGAATCTTTCTTTTTTAAAATGGAGAAAATGTCAACAAAACTATATGTGCACCTATCAAAAAATAAATAAATGTATAAAAATCAGCACTTTTTGGCATTATTTTCCTTCTCTTTCCTTTTCTTGTTTGTTTTCAGGTTATTTTCATGTAACTTTTTAAATAATTCCCTGCTAATGGGTCATGTTTTGGTAAGTTGACATCTCTCCGTGTTTGCCAATGTTTCAAAGGTTAAAGCGCTCAGGCTAATAGCAGGGAGCAGGACTCCCCCTACAGCACTACAAACACACGCCTGAGCTGCTTTCAGTCCACATACGTTTGGCCATATGATTCTCGACAAACTCTGGCTGGATTGCCATAAAATGTGGACATTTGTGGTTACTGAAAAATGACTTCGGTAAGCTTTAATCCAGCACCACCAGCAGGTCAGCTGCTGCCATGACACCTTCTTTGTCTTTGTTCCACGTCGTAATGGAGGATAAAAAATGAATGTAGCAGAAAATTCTTGTTTTTTAATTTTTTTTCTTTGAAAGACAGTAACCAGTGTTGTATCAGCAGCTCCCTCAATGATGTCAGTAGATCTGCTGCTTTGAGTCAGCACTAGTGGAAGAAGTTTCACAGATTGAAAATTCCTGCTCCTTTTGCAAACATATTACAAAAACCATTATCCATCTATTTTGTAATGATGATGATTTTTGACAGATCTGGAATCTCACCTCTTTGAAACCTTCGACTAAGTCGGCTCCTTTAACCTCAAAGATACAATCTGTTATTCTGATAATCCAGACAATAGAGCTCTTGAATATTTAATGAATGTTGTTATTTTAAATGCAAAATTTCATTCACAAACAGAAATTCTCTAAGACAATTCCAATGTTTGTATCATTCCTCCTGCAACTGAAAGCTCTGTTTAAGTCAGTCAGCTTAGTTAATAACAATAAAAGCATCAAGCTTTTGGAAAATTATGCCACTTTCCGTTTTCTTTTTTTCTGTTTCTTATTATATGTTTTCTTTGCTTGATTTCTTGCTTTTTATTCATTTATCTATTTATTTTTTCATTTTCTCATCTGTTTATTTGTCTGTTTAATTTTTTATCATGTATATACTGCATTTTTAGTTAATTTTTTTTCTTTTTTTTTTTTTACCTGTGCTGTACCTTTTAATTAATGTTTTGTATATGATTAGTTTGTCATAAAAAACAAACAATAAACAATGCACTGGTGGGAGAAGTATTTAGATCCTTTACTCAAATAAAAGTACTAATACTACACAGTGAAAATACTCTGTTACAAGTAAAAGTCCTGCATTGAAAATGTTACCTCAGTAAAAGTAAGAGAGTATAATCACTTAAAGTATTAAAAGTAAAAGTACCCAGTGCATAAAAATATTTTCTTTAACCTACAATTATAAAAATAGAAAAAACACAAAAACTGAAAATCATGAAAAAAAGAAGACAACCCCCCAAAACTCTAAATTTGTATATATTTTTTCAATAAAACAACCTCTATGTTTATCTAAACAGTTAACAATTTATTTTCTGTGAATTGACTGATTGATTTATCGGCTGACTGTTAAAGTTGTACTTTAATTGTAATTTAATTTGTAACAAAAAAATCACATTTTGTCATATTTTGAAAACTCTTCTTATGTTTTTATACAGAAATCCTAATATGCAAAGTCTTAAAAGAAGTCAGATAAATGTAGTGAAGTAAAAATAAAAATCCCTCTCAGATGTAGTGGAGTGGAAACATAAAGTGGCATGAAAAGAGAATATTCAAGTAATGTACAAGTACCTCAAATTCAGCTATATTCCACTACTGCACTGATGAAATCATCAAACAGTGCAATCCTTTGAAACATTATTTATATATTCTTAGATACACCAGTCTTATATTGTAAATACTGTGAGCTGTAAAGTGTAGAAGTCTTGCGTGGACTGCGTGGTGCCTGCAGGCCGGGACTTTACTCCAGCGGCTGACACTCTGAGCCTGACAGGATTACCACAAATGTGCAGCACATGATCTCAGTCTCGTGGCTTCTTTGCTGCACTCTGCCTCTGCACCAAAGCAGTCCCTGGCACTCACACACTACTTACACTTCACCAGCATATATCACAACTAGTGGCCTGGGCAGTATTAATCCAGTAAGCTGCTGCTAGTCTGAGTGCACTCCTGTGTTCTTTGCTGTAGATAATACACCTAGTGACACCACATGTTGTTACAGCTTCTCCACAGACACTCAGTCCACAGCTGCTGCAGTCTGAGTGTGACTTGCACTGATGCTTATACACAGCTTACTTACTGCAAGCAGTTAGGTCTATGTGAAAAATTAGAAAATCCTGTGATCTTCAACTAGTAATTGGCCTTTCTCTTGTATAGTGCTTTTCTATTTGTGTGACCACTCAAAGTGCTTTTACTCTACTTGTGACAGGCACCCATCAACACACACAATCAAACACTAGTAACCAAGGGTACTGTACACGGTGCCACCAGTTACTCAGTTCTTAAACATTCATACACCAATGAAACAACAAGTTCAGTATGTTGCCCAAGGATACTTTGACACGTTGACTGGAGGAGCTGCCCAGGGATCGAACTGCCAGTCTGCCAATTATAAGATGACCCACTCTATCACCTGTGCCACAGCCGCCTAAAAGGCTGATCACAAATTGAATAAAAAAATAGTGTTTGAAATCAAAACAGTTTTTAATTGATAAAAAATGTATTATCTCTTTTCAATCATTTTTAACACAATTTATTTTTAGAGATGTAACAATTGGTCAATTAAGGAAATGAAATTGATCGACAACTGTTTTGAAAATCAATACATTTTTTTCATGACTTCTAGAATTAGGTTCTTCTAGAATTACTGCCATGCAGTTGTATGCCTCTGCACAATTACAGTTAACACAAAGAATGCTGCCGGAGACATATTTCCCTCCGGCAGCACAGAAGATCTCTACAATCAGCACAGTTTACAGATTAGTATCACCAACTTTGTATCTGACCAAATGTCTCCCCTTCTGTTCCTGGGATATGATGCTTAGTAGAAAAGTGTTTTTGCAGAACATCTGGAGATAAACCATCAGACATTCATCATTATATCATATTAGATATTTGTGTAAAATCTGATCATATGAATGTTCAAGTTATGGCCAAAAACATGTTTCATTAGGTCACAGTGACCTCGACCTTTGACCTCCAACCATCAGATTCCAATCACTTCAGTCCAAATGGACGTCTGTGCCAAATTTTGAGGAAATTCCTTCAGGGCCATCTTGTGATACTGCATTCTTGACAATAAATCTGAGTCCCCTCAAGGTGTTTTTGAGTGTCGTGCTCACAAGAATGAGACAGTTGAGCTCATAGTGACCTTGACCTTTGACGTTTGATCCCAGTCCCGACTGTTCTTTCTCAGAAAACTCAGGTCATTTGAAATCAGCAGGTCTCTTTTAAATGTTTTCTGTAATGGATTTGTAGCAAGTGTCCTTTTTATGTTGTTGTTTGTTGGGGTGGCAGCCTGACAATGGAGGACAGGAACAGGATCAATAACTTATCAAAAAGACAGGTTCCATTATTGGTCTGAGCCTTAGTTCACTGGAGGTCGTTTTAGAGCAGAGAACCATGAGGACCACTCTCTGCACAGCACTTTTTATTTAAGACGTGGCAGGAGTGAGCGGCTCCTGTTACTCAGATGCTCTGCAGAAAGGTTGAGGAGGTCTTTTGTTCCTGCAGCAATAAGATTTTTGAACAAGGACTGCTGACTAACACTGCTGTACTGTATCTGACTGGACAGTTGGTGTTGTTTTTACTGTCACTGTTATGGTATTTTAGCTTTTGTCACTGTTGGCTGTATTTGTTGCTTGTGTTGATAGCTGTAGCAAAATGGCACTTTGCCAGGAGTGGCATGGCTAATTTTGCACATTGCAAAATTGCACTTCCTTAATAGTATTAAATCTTTCTTTCTTTCTTTCTTTCTTTCGTTATCATTTATCATTTTCTGAGGCAGTTGTATGAATACTTTTAGCATTTTACTATTGTTGTTGACAAAAATCTGGCATTTAAAGGGTTCAAATTCAGAAAATTAATGAATATGTGATATTTATAAATAGGACTGATGTTGGTTGAATTATTAATGTTTAATCTTTATTAAAGCTTGATTTTCGAAAAACGCATTTTGTCCACAGGGTGATACGGTTAAATGAAGGGAGGAAATTTATTTTGTTAAGGTGAAATAACTTTATACCTCATAGTTAAAATAACTTGTTAAAACAAGAGAAACAGCTTGTTCTCCAGCAATTGGTTTTGCTTTTATTTTTGTTTGCTCACAAAGAAAAATTAACTCTCTTAAACAAGTCAAATTCAGTTTGCTGCAGTGTTAGTCGCATGTCCTCCGTCACATACTCGTCGCCACAGTGAAACGGGGACGCCGGGTCACACATCCTGCTGGATAAGGTCAACTCAAACAGGTTTTCCTGGTTCAAAGCCGGGAAAACCCACTTACAATGAACGCATCAGCAGAAACATGTTCTATCTTCGTCATCACGCACCACGTAACCCGTCTGTCCAATCAGAGGAGGCGCCTACAGCTCAGGAAAGAAGCAGATGATATGGCAGCTTTGGGAGCGACCAGGTGGAACTTGCTTTGTTAATGCGGCCAAACGCTTGATTATGAGATAAGTGAGTGTCAGAGACGGCAACTGCTCGAAATGATTTACTTAATTTTGATTTCCGCGTTCTCTGGGGCACTGGTGACGTTGATCCTGCAGTTTTTGCTGATCTACCGGAGGAGCCCCGAGCCCACCGGGAGGACAGTGCAGTATGTCAAAGTAGTGCCTGATAACGCATTGAAGGATTACTTTAATACTCAACATGCCGAAGCAGGCCATCAGCAGCAGGACAGCGCCGCAGCTGCTGCATCCAAACAGCACGAGGCCGTGTCCGCGAGGCAGCAGGAAACGGCTGTCACCGGCGGCAGCCCCAAACAACAGCCGCCACCGCCTTCCCACAGCGAGCCCGCGGATGCGGCCAAAGCCGAGACATGTAATTTCCTAAACGCTATCTTTCTGTTCCTGTTCAGAGAGCTGCGAGACACCCCGCTCGTCAGACACTGGCTCACCAAAAAAATCAAGGTGGAGTTTGAGGAGCTGCTGCAGACCAAGACGGCGGGTCGGCTCCTGGAGGGACTGAGCCTCCGGGATATCTCCCTGGGGAATTCTCTGCCGGTCTTTAAAACGGCCAGACTTATGAAGCCGGTGCACCTGAACGAGGACGGCATGCCCGAGGAGCTCAACTTTGAGGTGGACATTGAATACAATGGCGGCTTCCACCTCGCCATCGACGTCGAGCTGGTGTTTGGGAAGTCTGCCTACCTGTTCGTGAAGATGAGACGCGTCGTGGGGAGGCTGAGGCTGCAGTTCACGCGCATGCCCTTCTCCCACTGGTCCTTTTCCTTCCTCGAGGACCCTCTGGTGGATTTTGAGGTGAAGTCCCAGTTTGAAGGGAGGCCTCTGCCCCAGCTCACCTCCATCATAGTGAACCAGCTGAAACGGGTCATCAAAAAGAAACACACCTTACCCAACTACAAGATCAGGTAGGCTCAATGAACTGCTGTTTACCTACTCAAACTACAACAACCAGGATCTGAAGAAGTCACAAAGCACCTTAGCCTGTTAAAACGGTTTAAACACCAGACTTAACATATACCTCTATCCCATCAAAATTAGCGTGTGCGTGCAGATTTTCAAAAAAGAAGCTTCAGACTTCCTTCTCATTGCCAGTAAAGCTGAATGGGGTACACAGCGCTGCAGCAGAAGGCTATGCCTTTCTTTGTTTGTGTGGGTTATTATGGTGTTTTGTTCAGTGTCACGTACGAACTGTAGAACAGGCAAACAGTAGAAAGCAGCATGGACAGAGGTCTGTGGAAAAGTGTGTGCATGCAGGTTTTTCAAATTTAAGCTATAGGTTCCTTTCTCATTGTTAGAAGAGCAGAGCTCTGTACGTGGTGCTGCAGCAGAGACTTCAGTGTGTGTGTGTGTTGGTTTTTGTGTGTCCATTTGACATCACAGACAGACCGGAGAACGTAAATAAAATAAGGTAAATAGCAGAAAGCAGCATGGACAGAGGTCTGTGAAAACTCATTCATTCATTCATTTTCCAAAACGCTTGTCCTCGCAAGGGTCGCAGGGAGGCTGGAGCCAATCCCAGCTATCATCGGGCGAAAGGCGGGGTACACCCTGGACAGGTCGCGAGACTATCGCAGGGCCATCTGTGAAAACTTTGCAGTGAATACTAGAGTGTGTGTGCAGGTTTTTCAGAAGTAAGCTATAGAATACGTTCTCATTGCTAGAAGAGCAGAGCTGTGTACATGGCGCTGCAGCAGATTAGTATGCCTTTTCACAGACAGACCGGAGAACAGGTAAACAGGAAAAAGCAGCATGAATAGAGGTCAGAAAACTTTATGGTGGTTACTCCTCTTAATATAGCCCTTACATATTCAGTCTCTCTTTCAAACACAGTGCAGACTTATTTGGATCGATGTTTTGATGCTGCTAAGGAAAGCAAAAAAAAAAAAAACAAAACAAAACTTTTAAAAAACAAAAAAACAAAACAAACAAATAAACCAATGAAGAAAACTCAGTCTGTTACATCTCATAATTAAACAGACAACAAAACACCTAAATTATGGACGAGTAGGGGAAAAAGCTTTAATATGTCTCATTTCTATAGTGCATACTGAAAATATCCAAACCTAATTGGACTAATGGGTTGGCCTACAACAGAAATCAGTAAACAGTTTCTTGGAATGTAGATTCAAGGCGTCAACCTTGACAAACAAATGTGTAAGCATGAAGTAATGAAGGTAACTATTTTCCTTTGAAATTGCTGAAGAGAATCTCTGCACACCTGAATGTGTGACAGGTACGTCAGAGGAGGGGGCATTTCATAAACAAAGAGAGAAACTCCCGCACACTGTCCCGCTTTCTGCTGACATATTTATTGAATTAAAAAAAAATAACTTACAAAAGTCTGCTGCAAAGATGTCTTTTAAACCCTTTTGCAAATGGAAACTATTGAAGATCGATGTGGGAATTGTGCTCAGTGCCACAACACTGTTAAAATGACACATTTTCTTTGCCCCCTTACAGGGAAAAAGTTTCCTTTAAATAGCATCATTACCTATGCATCCACTCAAGTTGTATACATGATGCGTGGCCCATGCAGCCTTGTGTAAATGGGTAAAACATATAGAAAACTCAAACTAAGAACAAGTGAACATGAGAGTGCAATTCGCAGACAGGACAGAGAATATCCTATAGCCGCCCACCTCAATGGCGTGGCCTCCCTCTGCTTCCACTGAACAACTACCGATGTCACCTCAGGGTGGAGGTCATGATCTGTTGTTAGAAAGAGAGGTAGACAATATTCAAGTTGCCGATTCTGGCTCTAAAAGGGATGAATGATGAGCTTCCACTTAATGCTTGCAATTAGTGTTGAGTGTGTATATATTTTTTCAAAAGAGGCTGGTCATATGGAATGCCTGATTTATGGCTTGCCCACCCCAGTCAGTGTATTCTGGAGTGTGCAATTGCTGAATGTCAAGAATTAGTTTTCCCTTTTCTGCAGGGCCTTGTTTTGCTAAAAAAGTTTCCAATTGGATTAAAAAGTTAAAGGTTTTTTGTAATTATCAAATTTTTCTAAGAGTTGTTACAACAAAATGAGTATTATTTTTTTTTAATTTAAAAATGTTCTAAACTGTTTTCCCAAGAGTTGTTTAACACAAATTTTCTTCACTTTATGGTAGTTTGGCTTTATCCTGCTTGGTTAGATGCTGACAGATGAATTTGGTTTTTATTCTGTTTGCTCCATTTATTCATATGCTTGTGTCTTGTGACCATTTGAGGAATTTTATTTATTGTAGGATGATGTTTATGATGATAAACGATGTTGTTATGTTATTATTTTTATTGTGATTCATTGTTAAAAAACTCCATTGTCTAACTGATGATGCAAAGCAGTTTCAGGTGATGGGCAGTCTCAGCAGTCCTCTGATAGAATGAATAAAAAATTGAGGCAGTCTCTGTATTGTATATGTGTAGAAAAGTTTGATGCTGCCACCATACAAGGTACGAGGTAACTTCATCGTCATTTTTCCTAAACTAATTTAAGATGAATTTAAATTTTAAGGTGATCCTCCATATGCTCCGTAGTCTGGTGGTTCTGCTGTGGATAGTTTTGTATCTTTTTCCAGATGGCAGCAGGGTGAACAGACTGGCTGGGGTGGCTGCTGTCTTTCAGTATCCTTTGGGCTCTGTGCAGACACCTCACTTCACTGATGCTCTGTAAATGGGAACCAGTGATGTTCTGGGCAGTTTTAATCACCCGCTGTAGAGCCTTCCTGTCCTGGGCCGTGCACGAACCAGGCCAGTTTGTGATGTTTCCAGTCAGTATGCTTTCCATTGCTCCTCTGTAGAAGTTAAACAGGATCTTGCTCTGGAATTTAGCCTTCTTAAGTTTCTTTAGGAAGTAGAGTCTTTTCTGTGTTTTTTAACCTGGGTGGTGATGTGTGATGACCATGGTAGGTTCTCAGTGACAGTAATTTTAAGGAACCTCTAGCTGTTGACCTGCTCCACCTCAGCTCCACTGATGTAGACAGGGGTGTGTGTCTTTGCTTCATTCTTTGTAAAATCAACAATCAGCTCCTTGGTTTTACTGATGTCTAGGAGTGCAGGCATGGGTGTACAGTGTGAACAGGAGGGGGCTGAGCACACAGCCCTGGGGGGCTCCGGTGTTGAGCACTTATGTAGAGGTGGTATGACTGCCAATCCTAACTCTCTGGGGTCTTCAAGTGAGGAAGTCCAGTATCCAGTTGCAGAGTGTTGCACTGAAGCCCAGAGTGTTAAGTTTTCCAATCAGCTTCATGGGAAAGATTGTGTTGACTGTTGAGCTGAAGTCAACAAACAGCATCCTGATGTAGCTGTTCTTATTCTCCAGGTGAGTGAAGACTGAGTGAGGACTTGTAGATATGGCATCCTCTGTGGATCTGTTGGTTCTGAAAGCATACTGGTGAGGGTCCAGGCTGGCAGGGATGTTGTCTTAGATGTGCTGGAGAACCAATTTCTCAAAGCACTTTATCGGGATTAGGGTAAGAGCCACATGGTGGTAGTCATTAAGACTAGGCACAGCAGACTTTTTGGATACAGGAACAATGATGGCTTTCTTGAGGCAAGAGGGAACATTCTCTTGTGAGAGTGAGATGTTAAAAATTTCAGTTATAACATTAATAAGCTGATCAGCACAAGTTTTTAGTACTCGTCCTGGAATGTTGTTTGGGCCCGTGGACTTGTTTATATTCACTCTCAGCAGGAGTTTTCTCACATCTGCTGTGGTCATTGAGAGTGGCTGGTCCTCTGGAGGCAGAGTGGACCTCACAGCTGAGTCTTTATTGAGGAGGTCAAAGCGAGCGTAAAATGTGTTCGGCTCGTCTGGCAGCGTGGCCTCACATATAATGGGGGCGCTTCTGTAGCCTGTGACATTTTGAATCGTCTGCCACATATCTTTAGTGCTGTTAGAGGTCTGCTAGACAGAAACTATTTTACTTTAAAACAATACACAGGAAGTGACAATGGTATAACAATCAATCAATAACAAATCTCCACTTGATAATATGAGGGAAAAGAGCTAGAGGTCACAGGTGATAATGCATCCCTCCTAAACAAACAGCTAAGAGTGTTTATTGCTACAGTAGGCTAAAAACGGTTTTGTTTTTGGAAGTGAGATTTAAGAAACTCATCACACACTTGACACATTTACTCCTCTTGTAGTTACTCCAGAGAGTGAAGCTCAAATGGTCACAATAGCAAAAATTACTGCTGCCTCATTTGAATAGGAAAAAAAAAGTCCAAATTGAAGCTTCAAGCATCCAGCGATTGGGCCCTCAGGGGTCTGTCAGGGTTGCTGGCAGGATTCTGGTCAAAGCTGTACTTCCTTGACCATCAGACACTGTGTTGAACGTGCTGCACTCTGATACCACATTCCCACTGCAATTAATGGGTGCACGCAGGTTTTTTAAACACGGGTAAACCTGCTAAATGTCTGTATTCCCACTGCCACATTTACCGCTGGAGAGCGAGTCGGACTTTCTGTCAGCTGGTGTGTGTGTGTGTGTGTGTGTGTGTTGTCTTGTAGGTGAGCTGGTGTGATGTCATGGACAGGCAGGAGAACAGGTAAACAGTAGACAGCAGCAGAAGCAGAAGTCTTTGAAAAAGGTTTTCAGTGGTTATTTATTTCTTACTGTTTAAGTCCCCCTTTCAGACTTGGTGCAGATGTGTTTGGATCGGTGTTTTAGCTGCTTAGGTGGACACGGACAATAATTAGTAATGGCTCGTCATTGCATCTTGCCAGTTAAAGAGCTGAAATTACCACGTTCACTTGGGTGTTGAGTGCTGCTGATCGGAGCTGGAAGTGATAAAAAACGTGTGTCTACTTCAGAGTCATTTTACCCAAGTGTGAATGCAGATTGTGCACATTCCCATTACATTAAAAAGCCTGATGTTAGCGGATGTTAGTGGGTTTTTTGTGCAGTGGTAATGAAACTTTAAAAACATTTTGCAAATTGTGTACCACCTCCCACTATGTGGTGCTAGAGCATATGTTAATTGTACATCATGCTGCTGTATATCATGTGTAGACTATACCATGTAAGTTTCATGTAAGTCAGATTAGCTTAATAATATCTTAACATAAAGCCGACTTGTTTTCAGTCAGTGACGCCAAGGCTATGAGTTAATAGTGGCATGTGGATTTCTTAAGGCCTGGACTTTTATCCAGCATGTGAAATTTGGGGCAGACTGAAGTAAAGTCAAGTTACAGCAGCTTCCTGTTTCATGTTGAAACATCAAAGTTTTCCTGGTTGCCACATGCACACCGTTCCATGAAAATGCAAATCTTTGCAATGGCACCATGAAGGTCTTAAGATTCTGCTGCCCAAATTTGAGACAGATCTGTTGAGTCCTCTAGGAGGAATTTTGAAAAATTCATGGCCTGTTTTCACATGACCTAAGACATCATTGTCTAAGCGATCAGCTTTCCTTTGCAGTTTAGTGTCACATTAGTTGGATGGTTATACCACCCAAATTTGAAATTCATCTGATATTAGGAGGAGCTTGAAAAAGTTTGCATAAAATTTATGATAAATGCACAAAATTTAAACAAGGGCGAAATTCCAGTGAGGTGAAGCGAATGAAACCCAAAGAAAAAGATGTCCCAAATGATAGAAGTCCCAACACAGACCCTTCCATGCATTAGGGGACGCGTGGGGCCTGCTTAACATGCATGAAACTAGGGCTGGGCGATAAAATGCTAACAATATCAATCGGGAAATAACTTTTCCTCGATTGAAATATGATAATATGAATAGCACCACGGCAAACCAAATGCAGTGAACGACTTTGACTCTAGAATACAGCTGAGTGTTTGACAACCAAGTTGTATGTGCTTCCACGGCGTTTCATTATCGTGGATCAAACAGCTGACGGTCCGACAACAGCACAGTGAGACAGACAAACAGAGCGGAGCTTCTCCAGCACCAAAGTGTCTGAAACAACCAAATTTGCAGAGGTGGAAAGTGCCTTCTGTAGATATTTACAGACTACTTTGTGTTAGTTTCAGGTTAAATCAGACTTTGGATGGAATTATTTTAGGAAAAAAACCCAGGATGCATCGCTCCATGTCTCATCCAGCCGCTTGCGCTGAGCTCTCATTAATATTACCAGGGACAGATGTAATGTTTTGGGGGCCTGGGACCACAGGCACCTTACCTTATTTTCACCCTTTCTTTAACTGGGGATGTTGGCGAGCTGTTGGCAGCTATAGGAGAAGTAGGCCTACTTAAGAGTTGTTTTTTTCCTGAGTAAAATGATCACTAACGCACATGTTTCACAGAAGATTCACAGAAGTTCAAGTCCTGAAGTCAGAGAGGTTGGCCTATTATCCGCACAAATGTACCTGAAGTTTGTTTAAGATGGAGCTTTTTAATTTTTGATAATGCTGGAAAGTTTAATAAATCATATGTTTATAACACACCAGGGTCAAATGAAACTGTGTCAGTGAACTATGAGGGCAAAAAACAAACCATAAAAAAAAGCAAAATATTTGTTCATTAATCATAATCGAAGTGAATTGTTCAATTAATCACGATATTGATTTTAGGTATGAGGTTTGGACCTTTGCTGGGAAGAAAATTTTAGTAACTGGACCTCTTTGAATTTTAGTAGAATAGGTCCTCCAGTTGGTGATGCCTGTTCTACAGTATATTTGTCATGTTCAATGTCTGACAGAAAATAAATATTTAATCTTCATATTTCCCTTAGGCATAAAAGGGAACCTTTAAGCTTGACAGAAATAGTGATTTAATGTATATCGTGATATAAATCGATATTGACTGATATCAAAAAAATATCATGATAAGACTTTTTTCCATATGCTCAGCCCTACATGAAACCTAATCGGTGCATTTTCACAAAGTTGACAGGTTCCGATGTGCCTGCCAGGTTTTGTGATTTATCGAGTATACCAAAGGTGTCAAAATGTTGTTCAAAAGCTACAAATAATTGTGAGCACTATAGAGCCGAGGTGCCATGTCCAACAAGCCCAAATGCACAATGTGGGTGCACAGTTTCACAAGGTTTTGTGCATCCTTAATAGGGCTGGGGCGACGTGTCAACGTAATCGAATACGTCGATTCACGTAACGTGCGTCGACGCTTCACACCGTTTCACACAGCGCGTGCCATGAGAGCGTGAGCAGCGCCGATCATGTTGTTTTTGTTTCGGCACACACTGCTCGCCCGAGCAGCGCCTGTCAGGTGCGTCTCTGCTGCGTGTCAGCTGCAGCACATCTAGAGAAACGGTGGCTCGCCGGTTTTTAGACTTGACGCTCGCGTTTGTCCGCAGGAATAGACTGCTGACAAACTGAATGCTTATATTGACTCTATACCACTTCATACTGCAGTATAAAGCCTCTCTCTGTCACAGAGATGAGGAAATACAAAGATGTTTGTTTAACCTCGACATCCTTAATTCCCTTTCAAAAGAAAAAAACTATCTGTCTGTGTCTCTGTAGACAGAATGCCATCAGTTGCTGATACAATGCATTTTATTTTGAAACATTTACAGGACGGGGTTGTCAGCTGTGCAGGAGCTTGTATAACTTCATAAATGAGTGGAATATGAGCTTATAAATGTGAAAATACAGCACTCATATCAGCAGGTACCGATATGACTTAAGGCCCAGTTAAGGCTGGACTATTTTGATGCAGAAAGAATGTACTAGTTATAATTATTTCTGTTAGAGAAAAGTTAAAGTGTTATTCAAATTGCATTAATTTTACTGTAAGATGTTTTGTTGGACTGCTAGATTTGAGGTTTGTTACTGTAACAAAGAGTAACTGTTTTGTTACTCCTCCTAAAAGTGACATGAATTTTACATTGTTTTATTTATTTTGCTGTTGTATTGCTAAATGTAGTTTGCACTATATTCCTTTTACTTGAGTGGAACAAGCTCTTGCATTAATTTTATTTTGGAGAGACTTAATATCAAATTGTAAAACACAAATTACAAGTTAATACTGGGTTATTTTTTGTTGGGGAATAATGCCCTGCAGCGTTCTAAAATGTTATTTTTGGTAAATTTGTTGTAGTAATCGATTAATAAAAAAAAGTTAGATCAATTGAAAAAATAATTGATAGATTAATCGATTTGAAAAAATAATCGTTAAAAAATAATCGTTAGGTGCAGCCCTAATCCTTAAGTTCTCTACAACGACAATTAATGCAAGAAATCCAAGATGGCTGACTTTCTGTCAGGTGAAAAAAAAAAGACAAAACAATTTTATGTGTTCTTAAAGATGAGTGCAATGATCCAGGCAGATTTTGGGACCATCAAAGGAACTTTATCTAAACCCTGGCAATCGGGCGCTGGCAGCACCTGAGCCCAGTCAATGTAGAACTTTTTGCCAGTTATGATGTGGGTGCCAAAATTTGTAGTTTCTGAGCATCCCAAGATCCTTAAAAATGTAACAGATTAATACCTGATAGAACATCAGGTTCCTTTCAATTTAAGCTTGTTTCCATTTGAGTTTTATTGTAGAGAAAAAGTGTCTTCTCAACATGTTTAAAAAAAAAAAGATCAAGAGTTTTCGAAGTCTGTATATCGGGGCTTTTAAGTGTCCTTGGTGTCTGTGCTTAACACTTTGCATATGCTGCATGCATAAAAAATGGTTAGAATTAGTATGTAACATGCAACTGGGATACATGGCATATCACATAATGGTCTTCAACTGCCTCCCACTAGGTAATGATAATGACCCAGGTGTTGGAATCTGCACACGATCTAAACACATCTAAAAACTCTTCCACGACAAACAGTCTCAACACAAGGCTCACTCAGGAGCTCCTCTGGAAAATTTGATACATATATAGCAATCTTTCTCAGCCTATGAGATAGCCCAGCCAGGAATTGTAGATCGAATGTCCATTTTCTCATTCTAAGGATGTTTTGTTCACGTTGGTGTAAAATATGAGATTTAAAGTTCATTCTGAAACTGGAAACTAGTAGTTTGGCCAAAAAAAATCTTAAATCCCAGATCCCAAATCTTAAAGTCAAGGTCCACCATTTAAGTGTTCTTTTCTGAACGTTTAACCACATCTCACAGTTTTTATCAGCAGATGTAGATTCTGAAGACTGCAAGATGCAGTTCAAAGAAACTACTGATCTTGGAATTTAATTTGCCAGATCATTTTTATTATTACAAGAAAAAAGACTCAGTGGCTTGCTTTAGGTTGCTTTGATATATATTAGGTTGTAATGTTGAGACTTTTCTATGACTTCCTACACAGAACAAATGCTGTGGAACACAGAGACGTGTCTTTACAGTCACATTTTAAAAGATAATAGAAACATCAAGCTACATTTAAGCACTCTAAAATAAATCACATGCTTCTGAGTACAACATAGGCCTAAAGGTCCTAAAGTCCTGTTTGTGACAAATTTTGCAGGGAGGGGAATTTAAAGAAGTTACAGAAACAGAAGAAGAGAGAAAAAGGGAAGACGAAAGTGTTTCTGTGAGAGAAAGCAGAACTAAATGGAAACTTGTGTTATTGGGTCCTTGTTTCAGAGATGTTACTTAGTAAACTACAAGCCAAAATACAGCCCAAAATGATGTTAGTCACTCCAGACAGTTCTTGTAATTCCAGCAGACGAGCAGCAGCGCATTTCATAATTTAAGATGTAATTGTGAAGCTGAATGTGTTTTTAAGAATAAAATACGGCCAGTAATCTTCAACCCACTAACAGTATGAACTTTGACTGTAGGCTACAGCACAACACTCCTGGATTGGTATGAAGCTGTGGGGCAGACAGACCAACATCAGGTAGCAGACTTGACAGACTATGGATGCTCAAAAAATCGACTGCACCAAAGTGGCCTCGTCCCAAAAGTCACATTTATGCTCAACGTTACAACGTTCTTTTCGTCTGTATCGGTGCACATTTTCTGAAAATGCTAGATACGGATGAAACTGAGCAGGACCACGGGAGATCATTGGGAAAGTGGAGCATAGTCGAAATAAGACACAATCATTTGAGACAATAAAGAAGTGTAAATGATGGCGCAATAGGACGAATCAATAATATAGTGAAAAAAATGATCCGTCCACATGTCTGGATATGTTAAATGACATCACAGACCTCCATGATCTATGACACTGCCTCTGTGTAAAGGTACAATATTACGACCTCCTCCACCACCACTCCATTTGTTGCAATCTATTGGCTGTATTTATGGCAACATAAAGGATGGAAGTTTGAAGGCTGTTTATGAAATGGACATATCGGTCTCAAATTTAAAGGGACTATGAATGAGCCTGTAACCCTCTGGAACCTGGATGGACATCAGTTTTCTTTTGCTGCATTCAGACCCCTTTCACAAGCATTTAAATCTTTGAAACATTGCACATTGGTGTGATTTCTGTCAAAAACATTGGGAAAAATTTCTCAGCAATAGCCAAAAAAACAAAACAAAAAATTGTGAAAGGTGATGAGAAAAGAAAATTATCACAAAATTGGGGAAAATATTAAGAAAAGTGTATTTATAATTATTATCATAATATATTTAAAAAGTTCACAGAAACAATAAATTATTATTATTATTATTATTATTATTATTATTAAAGAAGGTTTTTTCTTGTCATTTCCTGTTTTTTCCTGTTTGTTGCTAATTTCAGTTCCTTTTCTTGGAGAATTTTAGTTTTTGTTGCTCTTTTTTGGGTCATTTCTTCCTCAGTTACTCATTGCCTTTTTTTTCTTTTTTTGTGAAATATCAAGACAATTTCTCAGACTTCAAAGGGATAAATAATGGAATTCCAGTCCTGAACCATACAGTGGGATTAATCAATCAATCTGCTGCTCAGCTGAATCAGATGGATTGTGACCCAACTTGTCTTGTCATTAATTTAGTTAGGCTTTGGCAGTATGACAGTATTAGTATTTAGAAATCTGAAGAAAATCCTGAAGGTATGTTTTTCAGTACCGTCATAAGTACAGGTGCTCTTCTTTCTATTAAACTCATTGTATGTAGTGCATAGCACCACACCATTAGAGCTCTGTCTTTGGTCTCTGTAGATTGGTGTGGCACACTTATACCATATTATATACTGTAGACTTGTGTGAAATTTCAGGAAGGTATGAAGGTATGGAATTTGACATATCACCCAAGCCTACTGAACAGTTCAAACAATCATTCGATATATCGTTTAACAGTGTGAAGGGTCACCTTGAAGCTTAATATTACATCTCAGAAACACATTTGTGGAGGCATTCCTTTCTTTCATATACGATGGCGTGTCTCTGCCATACAGTAAAAGACCTTGTTATTTGTCTCCTTAATCATAACCATGACTTCTGAGTAATTAACGTCAAAGTCATATCTTTTTTCTTGAGCATTTTGTCCTCATATGAGAGTGAAAGCTGAAGAGAGACAGGAAAGGCTTGGGAGAGAGAGAGGGATGACATGGAGCAAAGGGCCTAGGCTGTAATGGAACCCAGGAAGGACTGAGCCTTAATAGTAAGCACTCTAGCAGGTGAGCCTCCCCAAGATCAGATTCTTAAAAAGGATTCAGCACAGAAGCATGAGTCAGGAGAGGCTGAAAGGCTTTACTGTTTACTCCATGAAGTGCTTAGGATCCAGGAAGTTGAGCCTGGGAGTGCACCAGCCTGCGAAATGCCCCTCGGAAGTGCTGCTGCGATGGGATGTATTTTTAAATACCTCACCAAAAGATCTGTGTTGCCTGGCCAACTGTTCAGTGCAAGTGTTAAACACTTATTTACTGCTTTTGAGTTCTCTGGGAGAGTATTAAAGCAAACACAAGAGCTCCAAATGTGCATGACTGTGTATCAGCCACCATCATGCAGAGAGAGTGAGCGTGATGAGATGATGTAATGAAGAGCAGACGCAGAGAATGAGTGCTGGACCTCGGGATTTGCAGAGTGGCACAGATGGTAGTTATGTGAAGGGGAGGGCGAGGACCCACTGGAGGTAATCCAGGCATTACAGCACCCACATAGAGTCACAACTCCAGCTATGGGGGAATACTATGCTCAAAGCCAAATCTGCGGTGGCCATACTTTGCCCTAGTTATTAGTCAGGCTACCTGGTTCAGTTTTGCATGCATCATAAAGCTGCATTTGCTGAGGCTTAGTGGAGGAAGAGCAGAGAAACCTGTGAAAAAAGCTTGTGCATGCATTGGCTTTGTTGACTACCTAAGGCTAACTAGGGTTCAAACTCCAAAGTGACAGAATCTACTGAGTTTCTGCTGGTTTATAGAGCAGAAATTAGCTTTTTGACTCACCGGCCAAGGTAGCTGGTAGATGAAAACATCCACTGGCCAAGCATCTTTTCCTACCAGCCTAACTATTAAATTGCCCTTTTGTTTCACATATATCTCTGTTTCAATACATTTCATTGAGATACTAATTGAAGTGGAGGCCAGAGCAAAATCTGAAGAAATGTTTTTTTTATATATTGCAACCACAGCTTGTGAATAACTTCCCTCTGCTAAGCAGTGATTCAGTGTATATGTTTAGGGCTTTTATTGTGAAAGGTCAGAATAGAGGAAGAGAAGCTAACACTGATGTGCAGTATATTTGCTGTAGAGCAAAACATGAAAGTCTCTTAAGCTTTTGTTAACCACAGACCTTATCAGGCATCTGAGCAAAAACCTCTTTAAAAAACCTATTGACTTCAAGTCGAAGGAACTGAGAGTGCTGAAATGCTAACTCATTTCTGGATTTTAGGGCTCATTCTAGCACTGCTGTCAGGGTTCAAACCCTGAATGTGCAGAAGTTTGTTGAGCTTGTGCTGGTTAATTACTATTATTATTTTAATTATTATTTGACCACAGGGGCGGCACGGTTGCTGTTGCCTCACATCAAGAGGATCCCTGGTTCAAAACCTGGTTGGAACGGGGTTCGGTCCATGGGCGGGGGCCCTTTTGTGCGGAGTTTGCATGTTCTCCCCGTGTCTGCAGTTCTCTCCGGGGTCTCCGGCTTCCTCCCACAGTCCAAAGACATGCAGCTCAGGTTGATTGATGACTCTAAATTGCCCTTAGGTGTGACTGTGAGCATGTATGGTTGTCTGTCTATATGTGTCGGCTCCAGCCCCCCTGCGACCCTTACGAGGACAAGCGGTTACGGAAAATGACTGACTAATTGACCACATGGTGGTGCTGTAAATGATGCCAAAAAACACCTTTGGAAAAGCCATGCATCTTTTAACAGTGGATAGAGGGGGCGACCCATGTGTAGAGGTTGCGGGTTCGACTCCGGCCTCGGCCTTTTGCTGCATGTCATCCCCTTTCACACATACACTCTGTCCTATCAATAAACGTAAAAAAGCCCCAACAATGTCTTTAAAACAAAAAAATCAAAGACAATCTTCAGATTTTCTGGTTCCAGGAGTCTAAGTACCCTAAGCGGGTACCTCCTCAAACCATCGGTTCACCACAGCCACAACCTCACTCAACTCCTCAACCTGCCAGTCACTCATCTTTGTAACTCTGTTCAGTTTGTTCATTTGTGTTCCGTTTTTTATTCAGTTGTGGGAAACGTCCTTGGGTATCATGAAAGTCGTTATATAAATCTAAGATCTTCTTCTTCTTCTTCTTCTTCTGCTTATTATTATTATTATTATTATTATTATTATTATGATGGTCTGGCTCTGTCAGTGCAGTCAGTTTAATGACCCAAAACTAACTACTGGTGTTCAGGACTCCCGATTGGCAAAATAAGAATAAGACTAATAATAAGAATAATGTCTTAAAAAGGCACTGAATTCATTAATCTAAAAATAAGGCCTTAATTGATATTAAATTGACTTAAATGAATCTTTCAGAAGTCTTAAACATGCTAAGATTGCTAAGGAAGTGGGATTTCACAATTTCTTTTCTGACGTTGCGTTCGTCAGAATAAAATCTCAAAATAACTGGTAAAATCATTTTCTTTCTTCCTTTTTTTTAATCAAATGATTCAATTCTTAAATGATTCCCCTGCTTGGGAATGCAAGCAGTGGAATTTTACATGCAGACTGAGAAAAAGAATCACCAGAAAACAGGGCAGAAATGCCAGATATCTCCCACTTCTGTTGATAAACTAAATAGATACCTTAATGAAAATAAAATATGTTGATTGTCTTCATGTGCTCCACTCTAAAAAGAGTTATTTTTCCAACATTTGACATTGATAATCTAACTTTTTCTTTAGACAAAGGGCCGTGTCTTTGTTACAGTAAACATTTGGACAAAATTATAATTGTCCTTGTTCAATTTTGGTTATTAGAAAATTGGTTTTAAACGTAATTGCGAGTGGCGTTAAAAAAGTCTTAATCTAACCCTGGTATGAGACCTTTCTCACCATAGACAGTTTGACTGATCATAGTAGGAAAAGCGCTGGTGTGACTAATAACATTAATGGTGGCTCTGTTCTATTTACATGTCCCCGTAAAGCATGTTGACATGTAAGCATGTAGCAACACGCTATTTTTATTTTCCTTGAACATATGTATAAATCACAGTAATAACCAAGATTAGCCTAAATCCAACCCTTCCATCAGAATACTGAGGTGAGAACACGTCTTGTGTTTTTTAAGTGGACTGTGCTTACAAGATCATCAGTGGGAATCTATCTATCCATCCATGTCATGCAAAACAAGGAAGTGTGTTAACCCCAAAATATGCAAATGTATTATATGGTAGCCTCGGCCAGTGTGTGAATATAACACATTTTTATATTTATCTGTCTATCTTTACAATGCAACTATCCCTGATTTTTTTTAATCAAACACTTATGTAAATATGTAATTAGGTGGGATATTATATATATATATATATATATATATATTTATATATTTCGATCTCGGGCTATGCATAACACATTTTTATATTTATCTGTCTATCTTTACAATGCAACTATCCCTGATTTTTTTTAATCAAACACTTATGTAAATATGTAATTAGGTGGGATATTTTACAGTTTAACACCAAACTTTATCGTCAAAAATTAAATCAGTGTAGTGAAACAGTAAACTTAATTGGGAATGTAAAGATTATCAAGTACTGAAAGCATCTTTTTGTAAGATTTAGTTCTGTAAAAATAATATTAATTAATTAAGTTGTACTGGTTCGGACAACATATATACCGATAAATCTGTGAGAGGTCGGTGCCGATGCATTCCTTTCAAAGCTGGTGGACAGGTTTTTCAAATCTGATTTTTTGTAAAATATATTCCAACATGTACTTGTATTGTACTTGTATTCAAAGTAATATCAAAGTGTGAATTCCCTGCAGAGAGGAGTATTGATAATCATCTGTGGTTGCAGCTGCATCAGTTGATTGTTTAGGGAGTTTCCATCAGTGAATTGAGATAGACTTTGGGTGTTTCCTGTGTCTCTCTCCAGGTACAAGCCCTTCTTCCCCTTCCAAGTGCAGCCTCTGTTGGGTTCAGCTTGTGATTTGGACCTGTCAGTCCAGGACAGCAGGCTGGTGGAAGGTCGACTCAAAGTCACCCTCATTGAATGTAGCAGGTGAGACACTTTTTTATTACACACTTTACATGGCAACGGTTCTTGCATGAAACTTTTGTTGTGATTGGCCTTTCATTCCCATGACAACGGCAGGGATTTTTTTTTTATGCAAAGGAAAGGCTTTTCTGGTTTTTGTAGGCCCGTTCTCATCTTAACATGCCCTTAATATATCTATGTAAGTACCTTAATGTCTGTTTCATTGTGATATCTATCCATTTTACACAACAAATTGAATGAATAAACCTTGAACCTTTACTAAATAATAATAATATCTGATTGAGTTGGACATTTGACATGAGGGAAACAGAATCTAAATGGAATCCGAATTTTAAATGTTTCCTCATTATCTCTGCTTCAGTGGCAGCTGCCATTATAATGCGCCTTCAAACCCCATAGCATCTACAAAACGCAACATATTGGACAGAATGTTCTTTATTCGCCAGGCTCCTATTCTGGGACAAACACACTGTTTTTGTCCAAAGCTGGTGTGTTAAACTTTGATTGCCCAAAAGTCAAATCAGTGATTCCAGGCGTGGATTCGTGCCCCAGCCTTTCACCTACTCGGAGAGACATACAAGTTATGTTTGCTTTATTATACATGTTTGCGTGTGTGGTCTGAACCATGGTTAGGTGTGTATGATAGACCACCAAATCATCAGATTAATAATTCATGTCTAGTCCATTATTATCATGTATTTTATAGCTGTGTTCGAAACTGTTCCCTATCTCGGGATCAGGACACAGGACCATAGTTGACAAAGCCACACTTCCATATCATTGGAATTTCAACTTTCAACTTAACTTATTTGGGAGTTAACAGAAAACTTAACATGCAACATCCATATTACCTCCATTCGTCTGTCCTCCTGAGGGCGGGGTTTGTTTTCGTGGTACTGGGCGCACCTGCTGTGTTACACAAATATCCGATGCATCTGTTGACGCAATTAAATTCAGAAAATACCAGCATAGACTCCGAAGTCTCTTCTGGTTATTTCCTGTTGTTCACTATGTAATACACACTACATAGAGAATAGTGAGTGAGTTATTTCGAACACAGCTTCTCTTCCATCGCCACCTTCTATATCGGCAGTATTGAGAAGCGTATACAGACAGTCTTCTCCCTGGCCTGCACATTTGACAGTTTAATCAGATCTGATCACACACCTGCTGTATAAGTGATTGTTAGAGTGTAGCAAACACATCAGATGTAGCGTGCGGTAAACGTCCAGCAGAGGGAAACATCCACCCATTTACCATGACATGAGAGGAAACAGGTGAGTCCTATAGAGGTAAGTCAGCATCATGTCTCTGATGATGATCATGCTGGTATCACACTATTCCTGAGATATTGCCAAGTTTATTCAGAGGTACATTTTGGGCCTTCATAAACCGTACCCTACCTACTCCCACTCCTTCATGGAGTATTACTCTGTTTAGTCACCTTCACAGCTGAATGAAGCTCCCTCCTTTAGGGAACAGAGTATAAATACATCGGCACTCTTTGGGACAAACTTCCCTCTCTGCGGCAAAAAAAGGAGCTGTTGTAATATTTCATAACCATGTAGAAAAAAAAGCTTACGCTGATTTTATGTTCTTTTTTTGTCTGATCCGTAGGCTGTGCTACTCTTTACCAGAATTTTGGCAGGCTATATTATCCCTTTGTAGTTAAAATACATAAATTAACCAATAAATATATGTATAAATAAATAAATAAAATGTAGTCCTTAGATTAATCTGTGACATTTCTTCTCTTTTTTTCCTTTAAAAAGAAAAAAAGACACAAAGTCCTCACTCGCTATTAAACTTTTTGATACTGGATGCTTAATCCTCGGAGTTGATGTCATTGCTGCAAAGATCAGGACAGCACTCACAAGTATCACTGTTTTATTGCCACACAGACATTTAATGTGTTTCATGTTACTGAAGTCAATATTGTGAAACACAGCTTGAGTGAGCTGCAGTACATGGGCGTAGAAGATGCCAGTGAGACAAAATCCGCAGGGAGACATACTGGATACATCACCATGACACCCTCATTCCTAATGGGTTGAATATTGAGATTTCACTTGCTTGTTTTTTATAAATTGCATTTTTTAATTAATCCAGTATACATGTTATTTTTTTATTCTTTATGATGTAAATACATATAAATTGACAAATTACTGTGATTCTATGCCTTGAAAAAGTGTTGGCTCCCCCTGCTGGGAAGCACTGTTTATGTTTTGATGTGGTGACTTATAATAAACCTCACCTGTGGGCCTCCTTTGTAATATGGCCCCAAACATTTATGTGACAATAAAAAAAAGTTATAATTGGAGTGCTGTGCTGATCTTAACTGCACAAATTTAGTTTTTCTTTTGTAAACATCTTCTCATTTTTCAAAAGAATTCTGTAAAACTCAAAAATGAAATAAACATGACTAGAAACTAGAGGTTTGATCCTAAACACAATGTAGAATTTAAGATGTTAAGATATGATTGTGGCAATCACACTTCTGCACTGTCATAATCACGTTCATGATGGACGCAACATGAATGTGGTCAATAAGTTGGGATCAATGCAGGCTTGCTGTTGGAGGGTTTAATAACCTGCCTCTGCTTCCTGCTAGATGGTTTGGGACTACAGGTCACTTCGCATGAATGGCAAAACAAAGTGGGTGTGGGTAGGGAGAGGATAGAGGGGTGGTTTAGAAAAAGGCCTCTCTCCATCTCAGGCTGAGCAAGTAGAATTCCTTGTGATCAATGACTGAGGTATTGACCCCCTCAGCCCAGCAGGGGGCAGCAGGAGCCAAAAAATATTTCCCTTCCAGTATCTCAGTACATCCAGTATCTCATGGTACAAGGGAAGTTTATTATCATTTTTCCTAAACATAGTAGAAGAAATTTAAAGGTGATCCTAAATCCTGCTACATCTTTTTCCGTCGAAGGAGGAGTTGAGGAGTCTCACAGCCTGGGGAAAGAATCTGCTTTGTAGTCTGGTGGTTCTGCTGTGGATAGTTTTGTATCTTTTTCCAGATGGCAGCAGGGTGAACAGACTGGCTGGGGTGGCTGCTGTCTTTCAGTATCCTTTGGGCTCTGTGTAGACACGTCACTTCACTGATGCTCTGTAAATGGGAACCACTGATGTTTTGGGCAGTTTTAATCACCCGCTGTAGAGCCTTCCTGTCCTGGGCCGTGCACGAACCAGGCCAGTTTGTGATGTTTCTAGTCAGTATGCTTTCCATTGCTCCTCTGTAGAAGTTAAACAGGATCTTGCTCTGGAATTTAGCCTCCCTAAGTTTCCGCAGAAAGTAGAGCCTTTTCTGTGCTTTTTTAACCTGGGTGGTGATGTGCGATGACCATGATGGGGGCACTGCTTCTGTAGCCTATGACATTTTCAGTCGCCTGCCACATGTCTTTAGTGCTGTTGCTGTTGAGGTCTCTGTCCAGTCTCTGCTGATGTCATCTCTGAGCCTCCTTGATGCCAGCTCTCAGTTGTGCTATGGAGATGATGTATGCCTCCTTGTCCCCTGACTGAAAGGCAGTCCTTTTAGCTCTGGGAAGAGCCTTCACCTCCCCATTCATCCAGGCTCTCTGGTTGGGGAATGATCTCACAGTCTGGTGATCACCACATCATCAGCACATTTGCTGACATATTATGTCACTGGAGATGCATATTCAAGACTGATCTTGTTATCTTGAGTGGCAAAACAATCCTGTGGTGCTGCTGTGGCTTCATCTGTCCAAACTTTAACAGTTTTAACTGTTGGTTTGACTCTTTTTATCAGCTGACAATATGTTGGCAGGAGGAGCAAAGAAATGTGATCTGATAGGCCAAAGTGAGGTCATGGGAGTGCTTTGTGGCCGTGAGGAATATTTGTTTACACATGGTCCAGGATATTTCTTCCTCAAGTGGAGATCTGGACATGCTGGTGGAATTTAGGTAAGTGAACAGATTTGAGATCTGTTTGATTAAACGTTACCAGCTACTATGAAGATTCCATCTGGTTTCTTGGTGATGTTGCTGCTGATGGCATCATACAATTTGAATTTGCATCTGGGGGTATGAATACAGCAACAATAAAAACACTGGTAAATTCTCTGGGCAGATAATATGGACGACGTCTTCGCACCAAGAACTCAACATCTGGTGAGCACAGTCCATCTACTTTAACTGCGATTGAGCACCAAGCATCATTTATAACACAAAGCCCTCCTCCTCTCCTTTTACCGAAGTCTTGTGACCTTTCTGCTCTGGATGAAGTCTGCCCATCTAGTGCAACAGCTTGAGCTGGGGTGTCAGAGGTTAACCATGTCTCTGTGAAGATGTGCGAAGAAGTGGAGTATAAAACATGTTTCTCCCCCAACATAAATTTATCATGCAGACAATAAGAATAACTTATTAGAGAATATTTGTTTTATTTGGAGAACTAAACTTCTTCAACCCAATAATTGTGCAATATCACCTAGAAAAAGTGATTTTCGTGCACTGTTTGGTTAACAAACAACTGCCAGGCAAATTTAGACTGGTAGCTTAATTTCTTCTATCTCTGAGGGAACAAAATCAAAATTCCCACTCGATTTGCAACATAGGGCTGATTTCACTAACTAGTTGTTTTATTTGCTACACTTTGCACTTTGCACTCTGTAGTCTCCCCACCGAATCAGCGCACAGCGGGCTGACAGCTGAGAGCTGACCCACCTGCAACACCTTGGTCATTTTAAACTAAAACGCCCTGAAAATGAAAGGCTATTTAATTTTTGCTCAAACCCTACAGTGTACCTTGGATCTTTTTTGAATGAGTCTTGCATTTAATATTTTTGATGGAGAGTTGACTTCATCCATGCAAAGAGCCCTTCATAAGATGGAATAAACACAGTTCACCTAGAGTATCCAAAGAATACCTGTATGTAACCACTACAGAGACCTAGCAGCACTCCTGTTCTGTTGTCTTGTACACCTTTGAATTCAACTTTCCAGACAGAAACAAAATAAAACTCACCCAAACCCTCTTGGTTACTCTTGCTAGTAATCTAGTTAGTTAGTCCACTGTTCCAAAAATTACCAGCTCTGGTTTTGTCCAAATAAATCCTTAATTCACTAAGTTAGATATAAAAACATGCCGTTAAACCCCACGCTCTCTCTCTGCCTGCTGGCCACTGGCTGTTTAGGTCCTGTAACTTCTCCTTCCACCACTAGGCGTTGCTCTGTCTTTCAGCTCAGCTGTCTGTTCCACCCATAGACTGTATATGAAGATAGACAACATGACAATTACCCCAAAGTGAAGCTTGTCAGGCCCGATGGCCCCCTGGTGTCTGAGTGCAGTATAGGTTATAAAGCCTGCCCCTCAAGAATTAGTGAATGGGACATAGGCCAAACTAAAAACTCAAAGTACACGCCAAATACATTTTTCCTAAAGATTGTTTCTGTCTCTGAAGGTAGTTCTCATTGCCCTGATGTTGGCTCAAGTGTTTGTTCTTATGATCAGTCCGGTTTTAATGAGTTATTAAATTCTTTATATAGGGGATTTTCTGCCATGATTGACAGCTGTGACAGCCAATACATGCACCTGCATTCAATAGGGCTGCTTGTGACTGGTCAGTTGGGTGCTCTGGCAGAAACTCTCACACTGCAGATATCACTACTGTGTAGACTCCGGCTCCGAATGACATCACCAGTGCAAGATGGCAGCAACCGTATCCGGGATATTTCAGCTTCACTTGAGCGTAGCAGGGGACACGTACATACAGTGAGTTAAATAGAAAGAGGAGCAACTGTATTTATGAGGGTACTGAAAGACATAACTTCTGGAGTTCTAAACCGTTCTAGACTGCCCATACCTAATGGTAACTAAAAAACCCCAAAAAGTGTTATCAGATTTTGATTCAAATATTGCTCTGTCCTGATTTGTGCTCAGAAATGTGTGACATTAAATTTTCCCCACTGTCTGGACCAATTCAAAGCAGTGTAAAGAACACACAGACGATGACAGTGGGTAAAGGCTTTCAGGGCCCAGTCAACACCTATTGATTTGACTTCATTGGTGTTTCTAAATATGTATGTGGTCAAATGTCACAGCTATTGTCATATGTCCCGTGTCATGTCCCTGCAGACTCTTCATCCTGGGCTCCTATGACAGAGAAACCTATGTTCACTGCACCCTGGAGGTGAGCAGCCACCAGTGGAAGGAGAAGACTCGCAGCTCCATCAAACGGGTGGGTTCTCCTCCTTTTTTACTTAGCCTTTACTTTCCTTTTTTTCTCCTTGTTTTCCTTCTCATTTCTTTGGTTTGGGAGTGCAGGGTTACATGCTTCACGGTACAGGTAACTAGTTTGAGAGCTATCCACAATTTCACAGAGGAATTGTGGATTCAGATGATCTGCTCAACTTTTGAAGAGTTATGTGATGCAACAACAGCTCTTGTAGCTCCTGCTGCATCACGAGGGAGCCAGTTCCTACTGACAAGCACGTAGCCATAGCATCATGTGACCTAGAAGAGCCAAAAAAGTGTTTCAATTGCAGTTTTGTGAAATATGGCTTTTTGAATCCTCTGAAATACCACCTTGTGAGTGTAAAAACTTTTTTGCAATAAATAGGAGTGTTTTTTAAAATTGACGAGTTTCCATTTTGGCGTACTCTATCATCGCAATTTCAGTTTGTACAATTTGAGTGTTAACGGAAACCTGCCTAGTGACTTTGTATTTCAGTTTTCTCTGTAGATGGATTGGTTCCATGTGGACCATTATCTCTTTATAAGAGCTGTAACAGTCAAATAATTGTCAGTAACAAAGAGGGTACCTCTGCCAGTTCACAAAGTCCACAATTCATTGAGATAAATTCTCCTGTTGCTGAGCTCTTCCGGTATCAGACTATGGAGCTTTTGGATTGTCTTTACAAAGCGTAACACAAACACTTCCTGTGCAGAAGGCACATATTGGACACCTTGTCTTATTGACACATTAATACAAGCTTATTTTCATCTTCTCTGCACTGATGAGATTTTCCCATTGTTGACATTTCGAGCAGGAGAGAAAAAATTTCAGGCCCCTGCGGCAAACCTTTTTTAATTGCTGCAATTTAAAGATATTACAGTTCTCACATCAGGCTTGTTTGGAAGTGACTAATGACCATTTCAGAGGAAAATGTCAGCCCTAATTACCGGCTCTGGCTCCAGCAAAGCCTAATGCTTCTGTCCTTGCCACACACTTCTGAATGACATTTGCAATGGCTCAAAGATTATTTGTATTGTGTTGAACAGTAATTGTTCCACGCTGAGCTTTTTGGTAATGTTCCCTGTCCAGCAGGGGGCAGTGAAATATCAGCCATCCCTCTCACCACTAACCACAGCATCCTTCTGTCAGTTTTCTTTATCCCCAAAACATTACTTCATTGTACATTTACAAAAAAGGTGTAGGTTGTAGGTTTGTGTTTTATAGGACTGGAGTTTAGAGGTAATATTTTCTTTGCATATTATGAACCAAAATAATACTAATTATTTATATTTTCATATATTTGTGAAATTGTTGTTGGGAAACATGTTGGACCAGATGCATACACGCTCAGATGCATACACGCTCAAAGGCAGAACTGTGCATACACATTGTTAAAAATACACGTCAAATTTATAAAGCTGTGTGTGCATTTGATTCTGTTTTATAAATCTTTATGATTGTGGTGTTTTGCGCATGTGCATATGCCTCATCTCCACACCCAAAGCTGAGGAAAACTGGATGTAGAAACGCCCTTAAATACTTGGCTGTATATCAGCACTTCTACACTTCATCAGACCTGTCGATTAGAAGTCCAACAAAAAAAGTACAATTTCTGTGACTGTGTCATGTTGGTGCGGTACTCCAGCTGTACAAGAGCAAACGGCATTACGCACTGCTGTGGCAATTTTTAGTGTCTGTGCCACTAATACATCTAATCTTTACAAACTGCCATCATAAAAGTAAAGTAAAATCCCAATCATCATTATTATTTGCAAAAAGATGAACGATTCATGGGGCTCTTGTTGACTTTACAAAGTGTGCCACATCAATAAAATGAAACAATCGGCAACAGGGAGATAGTGGGTAGTTTCCAATTTTAAAAAATTATGACAGTTATCTCTCTTAAATATTTTCAAATTAACTTTATAATCAAGCCTTTGACTGACATTTTACAGAATATTTTATAGCCTGGAAATATCACAACCAGTGAAATTGGCAAAGAATCTGAAAAACAATGTTATTCATCTCTTATATTTAATTTCCTCCTTATCATCTCACCTGCAGCTATCTTGGCTGAAATTGTGTTTCCACTGGTCTGTAGTCTGCATTAGGTGCACACATTCTCACAGCACATTCTTCCTTTTTAAAAACTAGTTTATGTGCAGGAGAAGACACACATAGTTTTTGTATGTACACGTCGTTTACACATCTGGTCCCACAGAAGGTTCCAACATGAAATTAAAACCTTCACTGTAAGAAGGGGTGGGTGATATATCGAATATATTCAGTGTATTGCTTTGTGTTCCATGTTGTTTGTATGATATAACCATGTCATGAACATGGAGTATAAATTGTCACTTCAATTTTTTGAGTCACCGGCACAAGACTGGCCTCAGCGTTTCGGTTCTTTTGCTCTTCTCTATGGCGCTCTCCTTCTCACAGACGCACATACACACAAAAGAGAGACTCACAAACATGATACGTCACATGCATGCATTAGGTGCAGTGTGTGTGTGTGTGTGTGTGTGTGTGTGTGTGTGTGTGTGTGTGTGTGTGTGTGTGGGTGGTGGTGGTGGGGGGGGGGTGACTTGGCCCAGTTCTTACTGTAACATAGTACAACCTACGGTCAGTTATTTTTCTGTGTGTGAAGTTCCTGTAAGTTAGGCTACAGTTTGTTTGTTTTCTGTTAAAAAAGGAGTTTTCAGGCATGGATTATGTGAATATGGACACTGATTGTAGTGATTTTAAAAATCAGTGGTCCTGTATGATGTTTGATTCAAGTGAAAATAAATGCTTGAAGGAGAAGAGACAGCCCTGATTATACAACATAAAAAAAAATAAATCATGAAATACATTCATTAAGCTTAATCTCACATTCATGTTGCCTGTGTATTAGTACTCTTCTTCTATTATTCGGGCAAATAGTATTCTCCAGTCTCTTTTCCACTGGACAGAGAACCCACCAACAGCCACCAACATGAAGAGTGATGCCACTATGCTTTGGCTTCCTCGTCCACATATCTTTTCCTCCCATCTCTGCTTCACATCCTTGTTGGGAGGAGCTGAGACATGAGTGAGTAAGGAAAGGAGACATTACGAGACGCCATTACTGTTTTTAAAGCAGTGGCCCTCATGCTAAGTCATCGACTACAATGCAGTCCCTGATTGGCTGCCTACATTGTCAGTTAGAGAGCGGATCCTTGGTTGGCCCGATTAGACTGCATTGGACTGATATCGTTTGGGGTGGCAAAGAGTACAGACTGATACAGAGAGGGAAACAGAATGTTGAGCTTACATCATCAGGATGGTCTCACCAGACTAACACTGTACACCTTTTGAATTTAACTTTCTCTCGGTCACAGAAGACCAACATTAATTGCTTCGTTAACTCATCGTAACACACACTCAATTTAAACTCAACAGGAACACAATAAAATACATCCAAATTATCTTGGTTACTCTCGCCAATAATCTAGTTAGTAAGTCCACTGTTCAAACAGTCACCAGCTCCAGGTGGAAATAAATCCTTAATTCACCAAATTATATGCAAAAAAACATGTCGTTATTCTCCAGGCACTCTCTCTCTGCCTGGTGGCTGCCGCCTGTTTACAGTTCTGTAACTTCTCCCTCCACCGCTAGGTGTCACTGTGTCTTTCAGCTCAGCTGCCTGTTCCACCAGTAGAGACCAGGGACTGAGCTCTGGTGGTGCTTGCTTTGCACTACATAAAATGAATTTAATAGAAAGAGCCGCACCTGTACTTGTGACGGTTTAAATAAACATAACTTGAGGATTTCTGCTTACCCTGGTATAAGGTGATACTGCAAATGATACAACAAAAATGCAGTTGCTGCACTATGCAAAGACACATAGAAACCCTCCTCCAGAACTGACCCCAAGGTCTGTAAAGCTGCCAGTAATCCAGTAAATAATGAATATGTGAACCGTGTCACCCCAACACTCAACCAATATAGACATCAGTGCAGCCCAAGTGGACCCACTTGAAAGCACTTGTATCCTTTTTTGTTAATGTACGCATAGAGATGAAGCTTCACGGTGGCATTTGAGCTTGGTTTATCAGCCCCTCCAGTCCGCATGTCGCCAGCAGGACTCTGTAGTAAGGATTAAAGGCTATACCATCTGGAAAAGGTCAATTCACCATCTTTCTCGCTCTCTCCCTCCTTCTCCTGATGACTGCCAGATATGAGCTTCCTGTGCTTCTCATATGAAAACAGCCGCTTGTCTTGTGTATGTTAATGCTTTTCATGCCATTTAAATATTCCCTCATTTTAACCAGTGAGCCATTTGCTCCTGCTGTTCACTGTCTCTGTCTTCCCCACTCTCATCAGGGAGCGTCAACATTTTTATCAAGGCTACCTTAAAGACTCTATCTTCCAGACGGATATCAGTATTTAGTTTCTGGTTCTACTCACAATAGAAAGCCGCAATACCAGTTTTCGATTTGCCCGAGAGACAAAGGCTGTTTTTATTGAGCTTCTCAATTTCACATACATTCTGTTTGCTCAGTGTTTCAATTGCTAAATATCATTCTGTCTTGTTAATTGAATACTCAAAGTATATTTGCCTTACTATCTATTACCTGGGGTCACATACAGTATGTTTGAACACCAGTATTTGGTAGCTTAACAGTATTTACTGGAGCATTCATTCATCTTAAAAGGCCTCTCTACCAAAGCCTGCATCCTGAAACATTTTGTGCTTCTTCCCCTCAATTAAATTCATGCTCACCAACACCTCACGTCCTAAACTGGCTTCAAGGCAACATCTGAGAAAGGCTGAGGTCATTAAACGCCACTGATTTGATATCCCCTTTTTATGCCTTTGTAAGCTTGCTTCTTTGTCTTTGTTAATCCTTTAAAAACACTTTAACTCAATTAAATATTATGCATCAATATGTTGAATAATATTAGACTACTGCAGATATTGTACATTGTATTTGCCTACATGACAGCTGTTAAATAAGAAATGTCTTGGGCTGGACCCAAATATTCAGCTATTTAAATATTTTTTAATTGGGTAGGCATTCTGTTTTCAATTTAGGCATTCGGATATTCTCTTTTTTTTCTTTTTTTGCAGAGGATGAATGTCCTGTAAGTGTTTGTTATACTGCTGCTGCGCCTGTCACACACACATTGACAGGCATGATCATTTCACCCAACGGTTATTAACGTGTTAATTGACTGAGTCGAGCCATTTCTGCATAGTGTGAGCAGCACCATAAAGCAAATACACAACCCTTCCATAATTTAACTGACTAATTCAGAACACTGGACACAGATTGTTGTATTGATAACTGTCTGATTTGTTTTTAACTTTACAAACTATAAAGCGTCACAAAGCTGTCAAGCAGTCGGAGACATACTGGGCTCTCTCTGAGGTAACACTGAAGCTCCATGGCGCACGGCATCAATCTCTCACCTGACGCAGTGTTTCCCCACCTAATAGTAAAGCCATGAGGGACACAGTGTCTCTCTCTTAACTTGCTCTTTAGTTAAAGTCATTTATTTTAGCCTCTGTTATTGTCAGATTTTTGTCCTTGTTGCTCATCCATACCATGTTAAAAGGAATACCTTTTGTGGTGAAAAAATGGTTTGACAACAAGCAATTTAAAGGTTTAGCTTTGGGTTTTGGTGATGTTTGATGTTTTCCTGAAACTTAATTATGGAATGTATTGTAATTTTAGCCTTGAAAAAGTCAAACCTGTTTTTTAAATTTGTGATTTGTGAGAATTTTTGCAGGTATTTTATTTTTTTTTTTACTGTTGTAGACAGGAAATTCCATTTTTAAATTTGGACAAAAGCTAGTCTGAAAGTTGAGCACTTTGGGCTACTCGCTCTGAATGGATTCTCCATTGTCATAGTTATTCTACAGAGAAAGATGACCCTTTATCTCTGCTGCCTCCCATTGGTCAATGTTTACTCCAGCTGCTGCTGTGTGCACTTGCATTTGCACAACACAGGCCACCTGTGAACTGGGTAAATGAAGCACTGTTCCATTACAGAGTGGGAGATTGGGTGGGTGTTTTTTTATTACTCATTTATGGTGTGTTGAGGTCAGGGGGCTGGGAACTCTGTCAGGCGTGTTTGCACATCTGCCCTGTCGATTCCATCATTGGCCCTGAATGCTGATTCTTGCTGACAGCTTGACTGAATAGACCGACAATGTTTGTGTGTGTGTGTGTGTGTGCATGCGTGCCTGCACGTGTGCATTAGTGTGTATGCCTAAACTACATCTGAACATCTTGTTGTGTAACATTGGATGTTGTCAGTGGGTGGCTTTCTGTTGTATGAAGAGAATGTGTGTATTTACAGCGGTGTGAGGCTGAATGCTCTGCTGGAAGTTGTGTGTTGTCAGTCTCATGGCCCGAAGCTTCAAATCATACAGTTTCCAGATTCTTCCCAGACCCAGTGTTTTATCCACAGCACCATGTGACGTCAGTCATTAGGAAATCAAAGTGTAGAGGAAATATGGACAGCTTCTCGCCAGATGCCTTTTTCTGTTTAAGGTCTCTGTCAGACAGCACGTTTAGGGGTTAGACCAATATTTAAACCCAGACATTTGGCTTTACTTTTAAAACATCTGAAATGTTGGATATGCTTGTCACCTTTAAGTACACCTCATCTCATCAAATTATTTTACAATTGTGTTTTTAGGGCTGGGCGATATGGGCTGAAAATTACATTGTGATAGTTTAAGGCTATATCTTGATACCCGATACAGATATTTTTAAATCTCCTCAAAAGCAGTTCATTAATGCTTAAACAGGGGGAAATTTCAATTTTCTCTTCCCAAAAATTTCAACACCATTCTATTTTTGATCGGTATTCATCTATAATGTAGGCATTATGATTATGTGGGTGAAGACAAGTATTAAAACAAGTAGAACTGTCTGATAGGTTGAGAAAAGTACATCACTTTACTATAATGCAACCTTTAAAGTCAGGAAAAAGCACCATTTGTTCAATATCCTGATGTAACAATGTCCAATATCAAGACGATATTAAGTCTCATCACAGTATGTTAAAATATCTTTATTTTGCCCAGCATTAGTTAATTAGGTCATTTATTTGCAGAAGTGTGTTTGTATTGCAGTATTTTACACCTGCTTTGGCTCAGTTTTCACAATAGAATTTCAATGTGTAGAACCCTTAACAGAAAATGCAATTGACCTAGTGTGTTCAATCATTTATCTATAACATGGTGGAATTGTACAAGGTAACACACCAGTGAAATGTGATCCCATCAGCTCTTTTATTCTGTGCACTGTGATTTAGTTATTTCTGCCTCTTGTTACAGTGTTGGCTGCTACTTTATAATTGTTCATGTTTCTGGATTGTTCTTCTAATCCATGGTTTTTGATTGTAGGATGATTAAGTTAAGTCAAGTCATTTTTATTTATAAAGCCCATTATCACAAAACATGGTTTGCCTCAGAGGGCTTTACAGTGTACGACATCCCTCTGTCCTTAGACCCTCGCATCACCCAAGGAAAAACTCCCAAAAAAAAAACCCCTGAAATGGGGGAAAAAAATGGAAGAAACCTCAGGAAGAGCGTCAGAGGATGATGAGGGATCTGTCTTCCAGGACGGACAGACAGAAAAGATGTCATAAATAACAACTGAATCACAATAATGACAAAAAAGAAAAGAGAAGGAGAGAGGACAAGAGAGAGGGAGAGAGGGAGAGAGGGGAGAGATGCACAGCAATAATTGTAACAAATGCATGTCATATTGCAATAATGATAGGTGTAAAATTACTAAATGCTCTATGATAATATTGTGGGTGTTGATATGCGTATATATTTAGGGGAGGCATGACTCATAATAATGGCAGTAGAAGGTTGCGTCAAGCGCGATCACAGCATCAGCGCAACCAGGACCCACAACACAGGACCACAGCAACGGCAAAATGAAGACCACGATCGAGGCAAGCCGGAGGTACAGTATCAGTACAGCCACAGCATGAGCACGACCAAAGGCAGGATCACAGCACCAGCACAGCTATCACCACAATCAGGTACAGCCAAGATTGCAGCCAGGATCCAGGAAAACTAGGAAACAAGGGAGCAGGGATTATAAGTGTTATCAAAGAGGAAGGTCTTTAGTCTACCCTTAAAAGTGGAAACGGTGTCTGCCTCCCTGACCGAAACTGGAAGATGGTTCCATTAAAGAGGATCATGGTAACGTGAAGGCTCTGGCTCCCATCCTACTTTTGGAGACTCTGGATACCACAAGTAACCCTGCATTTTCAGAGTGTAGTGATCTTGAGGGTTGGTAGGGAACTATGAGCTGCGACAGATAGGATGGAGCCTGAGCATGTAGAGCTTTGTAAGTAAGACGAGGATTAATGAGGGATGTACTCTCGCAGGACCCCTCCCTGCAGCTCCTTTTACTAACCAATACTGGATCCAGCCCAAATTTTAGGACATTTCTAGAATTTTAGGACATTTCTAGAATTTTAGGACATTTCTAGGATTTTAGGACATTACTAGGATTGAAGCACATTTCGAGGATTTCAGGACATTTCCAGAATTTAAAGTATTTCTAGGATTTTAGGACAGTGGAATATTAAAACATAGCTTCTTGCATGAAAAACAGTTTGTAATCCCTGTATGTGACTTCAAATGAACACTAATGTAACGTAGATAACTTGGACGTTAATGAAAACTCACCCCATAAGAAACTGAAAAATATTGAATATGAAAAAGTACTGCTAAAGTTTTGTGCCGTAACAGCCCCAATTTAGTTCTTCTGCGATGCGTTTTTCCTGCTCCATCTTCATTCAATGATAAAAACTAGTAGCAGTGACAGTTACTAGCCTACTTTAAATGCAGGAGCGGCTGCTTAAGTAGCCATGTGGTTCCTCTTTAACATGCAGCTGATGGGCTGAAAAAGGAACAAAAGCAACTAGGAACCTGCTTTTCCCCTAAAACAACCCAAATTCAGATGCAAAGTTTATGGTTTTAAGGCCCCCAATACTGTTATTTGAAGCATGGAATGGCTTCTTCGTGATTTCAACCTGCATATTCTGCAAAAAAATGAAAATCACTAATTAAAAAAACAAAATCGATTTTTCTTTGTTTACACGACTTGTCCAGGACAACTTGTTGCTGGTTGATTGCAACACCAAGTAGTAAGAAGTGGAAGTTGTGCCAGTGTGAGATTGCTGTATTCTTAACAAGTCAGTGCGTTGTAGCACTTTGTGTTGAAAAGTATGAAATTAACAAATCTGTTTGGCTCCTTTTCACAATGAAACTGTACCAAAGCAGTCAAAATATTTTAACTCTTGCAATTTCAAGGACTGATTTGGAGCAGTTACATCTGAGGCTCGTTGTTCACGGTTTGGGTGTTTAGTCAGATCTGAAAACATTCAAGAGTCTTGTCCACAGCTGTCGCCAAACACCTCACCATCAGTCACGGCATTTTGTCTTATCACCAGTCACACTTCGAGAGAGAGAACAGGCAATTTTATGCAGGTGATTTAAGCATCTGTGATGCACCCCCCCACAAACTGTCTTTCACAGACACGCACACACGCACGCACGCACGCACACGCACACACACACACACACACACACACACACACACACACACCCATCACAGAGGTTGTTTGATGTTCCACTTAGGTTGTCTTTGTGTCTTTAATCTGCCCACGGACACCCGATGAAAGACAGACAGTTGGTTGATGAGGAGGCTCACACACACACATACTGAGTCTCCCCACCTCCACCACCACCACAACAACAGTGACTCATCTGATGCCTGAAGCAGCAGAGAGGCCACAGGTGTACATTTCTATCACTTATTGGCATAATATTAACTTGTCGTTAATTGTCCTTAAAAATCAATAGAGAAAACAACTTTGGGTCAAATGAGGAATGCAAATCTCTGTTTTTGGCAAATCCAGCAAATTAACACTAATTTCAATTTAAATCCAACAAAAGAAAAATTTGTACAGAACTTGGCTTGATTATTGATATTTGTAAATATCATACCTGACTTTAAAGTAAATAATCTTTTTATTTGATCAACTTTTTAAATTGCCTGCATAGATATGTTTTTACTTAGAGCTGGGCAATATGGGAAAAATCTAATTAATATTTATGACTGAATACTTCAATATGGATATTGCAACAATATTGTGGGGTTGATTGTTGATAAATAATCATCAGTAATGTGGATATAATGAATTGGCAAAGGCAAATCATTTTTGTATGCATGTATATGTGGTGTATGTATAACATAGACATAAAGGCCCAAATTGGCTTAATTCTTGTGCAATGCGTACCAGGCATTAATTCATGCCGTTTTTGTGTGTGTGCTGCTTTTACTGAAACCTTTTAACCCTGGTGCAATTTTGTTCGAAAACATGATGAAGATGCAATGAGCAACTTTGTAAAAAATGTTCCACAAATTACAAGAAATTAATAGAATTTTTTTTTAAAGCTAGGGAAAATGTCTAGGGAAAAAAGACAAAAGCTAGGGAAAACTGTATTTTCAATTATGGTGAATACATACGTCAGCTATGTTACAGAATTATTATATTTTTCTTGTTTTTTGCTTAACCTTCTTTCTTTCTCTTTATTTTTTCTTTTACTTTTTACTAATTTATGGTTCAATTTGGGTCATTTCTTCTTTATATTGCTCCTTGCCTTCCTCTCATGTTTTTGAAAGAAATCAAGCCAATTTGCTCAGGTCCAAAAGGGTTAAACAGAAGGAAACGAAGTTAACAAAATAGGCAGCCCGTCCCTTTTACCTCCAGCAAAATCTTCAGTGAGGCAACAATAGTCGATCTGTGGCTGTGTGTGTGTGCTTGTGCTTGAATAGCTGGTTAAGAGAGAAGGAAGATACCTTTTTCTTCTGCCTTGAGCCGCTGCCTATTTGGCTCTTCGTTTACTGTTGGTCAACCAATCATCTGCATTGGCTGGTAGTCAGGTTCACCTATGGCCACCTCGTCCTTGAGCACACCTATTTGCCTAAGGACATGCAGACACCAACTGACAGACTGACAGAGATATACACATTGATAGACACATTTGCAACACAAATTCAAGTTGGTTGTTCCTGACATCATGACTGGTGTAAAGTGCTCATCATGTTGACAGCCTGTGAAAGAAAACCGTTCTTGTGTCTGCTTGTTTTGGTGTACAGTGTCGTGTAGCGCCTCCCAGAGGGGTGAAGTTGTAACAGATTGACTGACTGATGCTGCTCCATTGTTTTGCAGGCTCGAAAACATCCTGGTGTCGACTATTTACTGGAGTTTACAGCCAGTCTGTGCTCCAATCTCATACTATTGCCTATACAGCGTTAGAAAATGATAACATGCACAGCTTTTGTTGGCCACTCTGTTCTCCTCTCCGATCCTCTCATTTTCAATGTGCGATAGTCCACCGCCGACATTTTTGTCTCAGTTCATCTCCTCAATGTAAATGAAACATAGTTTGTTACCATCATCAAGATCTACTTTTAGCTCGACATCGTCTCATATTGGTCATGGAAAAAAAAGGTCTGTGATGAATAAATTTCATAATAGTTTTCATCAGTGAAATGAACACTAATGTGAACCGATAAATCATTTCACAACCACAAACTATGAGTTATTAGAACCATCCAGAAACATGGACAATTATAAAGCAGCCAACAATGTAAGTGGACGCAGAAACTGACTGAAAATACAGAGCAAAAGTTAAAGGAGCTGATGGGATCCCATTTCACTGGAGTTGTACTTTGTATGATTTCATGTGACAATTAAATGACTGATGGATTGATTACCCCATCCTGCATAAAAAAAAGATTCTCTTAGTTTACATGTTTAAAGTCTCCTGTAAGTGCAACACTTTTCATCTGTAACAGTGCAATGCTCTTTAAAGGTCTTTTAAATCTGGATACTAGACAATGTGATTATGTCTTGCCTCCTTAAAAAAAATAAGCTAGGACAGCATTGTTTGTCATGTTAACGTGCACGCCCAGCACATAATCAAATAGCACCTAGGGGAGCGCCTTTGTCATTTTTCCTAATGCGCAGATTGACTCGTGGCGGATGACACGTTCATCTTTCGTCTCGCCTTGCCATTCCAATTAAATGGCCTGTTCTAATTCTGTTTGACAACAGCTGGGTGCGCAGCAAACAGCAGATTAAAGACATGAGAGTTTGGTTCCACAAGCTGTTTGTTTCTAATCGCTTCTCCCATGGATCAATTCACCTCAGAGGAAACTCGATAGGCCAGCCACCATGTGCATGACAGACAGAGCCACAGCCATATTACAGATTTCTTTCTATTTTCATTTGGAATGTATTTTTCTCATCTTATAGGCATGGTATCTCATTAGAAAAGGACGTGTTACTCACTGCAGAATGTCAGAATCAGCACACACAATTCCAAATAATGCCCACTTTGATGAGTGATAAGCTGGATTCAGAGACAGGGTTAATTTATCTTTGAAGATGTGAAACATCTGTGTTTTCTACTCAACATGTTCCTGTATCTAAATACAGTATTTGAGAAAGTTTCAATAATATGCATAGAGGAATATATTTTTCTTATTCATTCCCCGTTATTTGTATTCTGGAGCTTCTGAGTAAAAGGGTAGTCAACAAAGGATCCTTTGTCTGGCTGGATGTTTTTAGTTTTTTAGTTTTTTTTTGAGTACATGTCCACTTTAATTTAAAATAGCCAGATTTAAATGTAGAGAGTATTTTGGGGGAAAAAAATATTAAAAAAAAAAAAAAAGCAGCAGCTTACTTCAGAAACATTGGGTAATACTTTATTTTGCAATTAGTCTGTAATTTTAAATTTTACACTAATATTTTCGACAGAGGTTTTCTAATAACTCCATGTGTGCAGAGCTTGCTGTTAAGCTTTTTTAGCCACCTTCCCTCTGGACAACATATGTATTTGCACACTGTAGTATTACTACTTGGGCTTGGGGGGTTTGTAATATTTCATACCTTTATACCTTCCTGAAATTTCACAGCGAGTGCGCTACTTACTCTCTGCTTTTCAGACTAACAAAATAGAGACCCACAAAATGTTTAAGAAAAGTAATAATCTCACATCTTTTTCCTACATTAAATAGAGAAATATAACTGTGCACCTTTTGAATTCTACTTTCTCTCTTATGGAAGACTGACAAAGCTTAGTTGCCATGGCAACTCATCATAAAACATACTTCACTCAGACTCGACAGAAACAAAATAAAACTCATCCAAACCGTCTTGGTTACTCTTACGAGTAATTTAGTTATTGAGTTCACTGTTGCAACAATCACCAGCTCTGGACTGGTCGACATTAATCCTTAATTTTCGAAGTTAGATGTAAAAACATGCCGCTATTCCCCACACTCCCTCTGCCTGCTGGCCACCGACTGTTTACGCTCCTGTAACTTCTCCGTCCACCACTACGTGTCTCTGTGTCTTTCAGCTCAGCTGTGTGTTCCACCAGTAGAGACCAGAGACTGAGCTCTGGTGGTGTGTGCTGTGCACTACATACAATGAGTTAAATAGAAAGAGGAGCACCTGTATCTATGAGGGTGTTGAAAAACATACCTTTAGGATTTCTAAATACCCTGGGATACCGTGATACTGTGGTACTGCCCAAGCATATTGGAAACGTCTTTCTCTGTACATGTTGAACTGTGTGTTTGCCTATGGACAAATTCCATATTTTTGTATACCAGATTAGTTGTTGTCATTTAATTGGAAGTTTACAGACTGAACACTGCCCTTATTTTCTCTATCCTTGTACATATTGGTTTTACAGACTTCCTGTCATCTTTGAGTAAGCCTAACTGACGTAAGAAATCACTCCTCTTCCATCTCAAAGGATCTGAAAAACTGACATGACGTAGGCTCGTCTGTTTTTCTTCTGCTATGTCAGGGTTATTTAAAGTGATGGTAACCACTGAGTATATTTGCCGTTTGTACTTCTCTTAACAAAAATCATATTATATAGGATGATTTGTGCAGCTGGAGAGCCAAATAAAATAAAAGCATTTATTTTTAATGTGCTCTTCCTCCCCTGCTCACTGAGGGATGATGGTCCATGTGAGTTGGCTGTTTTGAATAGCTTATAGTTTTTTAAAAGGATTTCAAAGAGCCAGCAGAGACGAGACATTACTGACCCTATGACCTGTAGCCTGTTAACCTATGTGTAGGCTGAAATGAAGTGTCTGTGAAGCTGTGCAAATGTTAAATGAATGATAAGAAAATGTTACGTGGTCGAGTGGTCAGATTGCTCACTCTAAGTTCCAAGAAGCAAAATAACACGTTGGCAATCCCAATGTCTAAAGCAAGTGTTGAGCTGAGTGAGGAGGGAGATAGGCTCTGTATTTGCATGACAGATGAGCACTGGTGTTCAAAGGAGAGCAGACACTCAAATGCCAAGTTGATAACAAGAGAAATGTTGTGTTGCGCCTTCTCTGAACCAATGCTAGTAGTTTTAGTTGTCATTTAATAGGCACAGATGATGCAACAGTCATGACAGTTCATTATTTTTTGATACCAGGACAATGACAGCTACAAAAAAGAAGCGTGTGGGCGACCAATCGGCTGTCGCTGTCCATACAAGTGCAAATTAGGCGAGGCACCTTTTTGTTTGCCTGTGTCTCCATAACAACTCCTTTGTTCTTAATGCTTTTGAAACCTGTTTTCTATGATAAAAAGGCAACTTGAAAATTCTGATTGAGCCACACAGCAAACACAAGTGTAAAACTAACTTCATGGTGATTTTAGTCCAAATAGACATGCTAGAAACTGCTGCAGTTTACAGCCACCCATCATTCTATAACATCACTGAGCTTAATGAAGTTGTTCCATTCTGAAAGTAATGAGTCATTAATATCTGTCCATTAATCCATTTCTTTGTGTTGACGTTGTAATATCTTCTGTGTGAATATCATGTGGAAAGGAGTAAATACATTTAAGTACAAGTGGTGTGGTGAAGATGGTATACGGATGTGAGAATTTGCATACTTTTTATCATAGATTGAGAAAAGAAAAATTATGACATCACAAATGAGATTTCTGAAGTGAGCTCTCATCATTTTGCATTTATTAGCATCTCATATCTACCATGTGCAATGCTACAGCCCACCAAAAAAGGTCTCATCACTGCAGTTGTGCACAATTATTTCCCATAAATTCAAAAGCAAGATGAATACTGTTAACAGGCAACAAACTTTGATCTGCATAGCTAATTAACATAAATTCAGAGTTAAACTAACTCAAACTACAGCAAACTGTGTTTAGCTAACCAAATTCAGCGAATAATCACGATTAAAATAAAATCGTTTAATGGCCCTATAAAACGCATATAGTATTTGCTAATTCCACAGCGATATACTGGTCAAACTAAGGGGTGTCCTACTGCTAACCCTTTAATCTCAGCAAATTGATTTCTCTCAAAAACATAAGAGGAAGGCAATGAGCAAGACAAGAAGAAATGAGCCAGAAATAAGCAGGAAATAAGTTAAAATTACAAGAAAACTACCTGAAAATGAGTGAGAGAAAAAAGAAAAAGGAAAAAAAAAAGTTAAAAAAAATTCTAATTTTGTAAAATAATTTTAAATGTGTAATCATGATAATTGTAATTTCTCCTTGCTTTTTCCTTTTTTCCCCCCAAGACATTTTACCCTAGCATCCTTTAAAGTAATTTTCCAAATCTACTTATTTCTTGCCATTTGTGGAAAATGTCAAACCAAGTTGCTCAAGGACCTTTCCCCAAGTTTTTGACGGAAATCAGTGGTTCAAAGATTTAAATACTTTTAATTTAAGGTGTCTGAAAACAGTACAAGAAAATTGATGTTCTAGGTTTCAGAGAGTTAATACATTTCTTTTATGATTTTCAATTTCAGTTCTTTTATTTACTGTACACTGAGGTTGTAGAGTTTTCACAGTTTAGCTCTTTGTTGGCAGAGCAGTGACCGCTTAGAAAAGTACTGAGCTCATTTCATCCCCTTCCAAGATGATACTCGCTCAAGCACTGCTTCAATAAAGTCATCTGCTGTGTACAGGACATTTTCCACAGAAAGACTCTTAAAATGTAACCTTACACACATCTGTGATAATCTGTCTGAGAATACATTCTACGGAATATGTGTCACTGCTAACCAGCCTAATAAGTGCCCACGTAAACACCTGAACAGCCACTGGCCATGCACCCCACCCCTGAGCCCACCCCATCACCAGCGGGGCTGCTAATTGGATGTGGCAGGGAATTGCTGTGCACTTGCCTCGCAGCGACTTGTAACCTATAACCATACACAAATCGATCTGACATGTGGTATTAGATTAAATTACCAGGCAGCGCAATGACAGGGAAAAGGATTTGCTCAGCCCCCCCACCTCTCTGTCTGACACGCACCCTCCCAGACCTGCTGCAGAGCGGAGGGATGCTCAGCCAAGCAACAGGAGATACTGCTCCATATGAGCTATCCGTCAAGCCTGGCTTCAAGAGCAGCCTTCAGCTAGCCACCTCTCCCTGCAGACTGCTGTCAGCATACACAACCCTCTGATGACTTCTTCCATCGAGGCTAGCATCGTTCATTCAACTCTAATATATGCACATGATTACATGTATAACGGTGAGGCTTAAACTGGTTGTTTATGTGAGAATGTAGTGAACAGTAGCCCTTTTCAGGCCTGCACATTGTCTGTAGGCATCACAACAGATACATGAAGTGGTTTTGAGAGGTATTTGTGGGAGAGTGTTTTGCTAGCACTGTGTTGATTTTGCAGTTGAGGTAAAGCTCCCCCTATTTTTTTTTTTTAGCTGCAACGGTTTTTCCCTTAGAATTACAATCTATGTGTGGCGGTAGCCTACGACAGGGGCTGGTGGGGGTCACGGTTTTGTGGGTCCGTGAATGCAGTGCCAGCAGAACTCTTCAGGAGTTCTTTTTTGTCCTCAGCAGAAGTTTGAGGAGTTTAAGTTGAGGGGTGGATGATTGATTTTGCGCTATTACAACACACAACAGATTGATGGGTGAGAGGAGCAAACTTTTAGACAGTACAATGAACAGATAAGTTTCACTTACACTGTGCTGGGGTTCTGCTGTTCCATCTGTGCCCAGATTACGCTCCCGTGCAGTGAAATAATAAGTGAACATTTGATGCCTCCATACAGACTAACCACATTCAGCTCAAAGTATAAAATGTAATATCTGGTTGCCAGTAGTTGGCCCTGTAACTATAGGTAATTATTGGCATGAAGATGTGTTTAGGCTGGGAATCTTATGAAGCAGGACAAATTTGGACAATGCAGATTGGACAATGTATGCTGAAGTTACAATAACTTCCTGTTCTATAGTGAAACATGCATAAGGGCTGCCATTCCATGGCAACGCAGTTTGAAAAAAACTCAATTTTTTCACCAGAAAGTATCATCAAGGTCTTAAGGCTTTACACAACAAAAACATGGAAGTTTGACATGGTGCCATGGTCACAGGGTATGACAAAAGCTCTTCTACTTTAATAACTTTTCATGTGGAAGGTCTTTAGATGGTATAGACAAAATTAGAAGTTAATTGGATTAAATCTCAAGGAGGAGTTCATTGAAGTAAATGGCCAAAAATACACAGAAATTGCACAGTGAATTTAAAATGGCTGACTTCCTTTTGGGTTTATGGTATTGCTCCAAGATACTTTTTTTGTGACCTTTTCGTCCTTTCTTGTTCTGGTGGATGATGAATGATTCGGGCTTCAGTTGACGGTTGCGCTCTTTAGCTCTAGGCTCATATGCAGTTGCATATTCAGTCAGTTTGTTGGCCAGACCCCAGCTGTGTTTGCAATCAGTGTGTGAGTGCTTTATTTTCTGAAAGTTTCCTTCTGTTAATGCTTGGTGTTGGCTTGTTTTGTCGCATCCTTCTGAGCAAAGTTTTTTCACCACTCCGCAAAGTTGCAAGTGATAAACTTGGGATCTTCCAACAGACATAAGGATATAGCTTATAGGTAAACCATTGATAAAGCGGTCTGTGGGCCAACAGAACTGCTGAAACCTATAGAAACCATTGTCTTTGCTTTCCTGTTGCTAAGGCAACTGCTTTGGTCCCTATTTACTTCCTGTCAGCTACCAAGGAAACTCTAAAAGGTTTTTCTTTTATAGTTTCTTTGTCAGCTACAGCATTAGCAAAGATTCCAACAGGAAATACATTGGATGCATTTACAATGTTTGAAATGGTCCACAGGGTTCACCTCTCCCATTCATCCCTCTACCTTAAAAATGATTAGGAGCCTGGTTCAGCTCCATTTCAGCAATTGTTTTAAAATCATCAGCCAGATGGGTCTCGACACACCAGGTCTGAAAACAGCTAACAGACTACATAGTCCGTTTAATGGTTGTTACTTTGTTTCTTGACATTTCTGTACTTCAGTACTGTTTTTTTTACTCTAAGCAGGGCATGTCTTGTTTTATCAAGTTCAGTGTGTGCGTGAGGAAGCCAAATATAAGAGAAAGTGTAACAGGAAGTGTAATCGATGTCTTTTGTCACAATGAGTGTTTTATTCAGGGATCAAAGGGGGACATGTGTGTCGGTCCTGGAGCTAGAGGAAAGAACTTTAAAGCAGTGAAAGCTGCCATTTGAACATATTAACCTTTCATTTGTTCTTTGTGGCAGCGTAGATTAAAGACAGGCTGGATTTGCTGAAATACATCGAGAATTTGCTCCATTTCCATCTGGCCGTTTCAGGGTGGCTCAGTTCTTTGTCTTTTCTGCTCAGAGACAAGGAACCAACAGCTGCTTGTTGTCTAAGTCGATGTTAACAAGGTTAGTCCAGTCACCCCCGAGAGAAAGCTCTCCAAACAACAACTGCAATTTGGAGAAGCACCACAGCTACTTTTCTCTCACATCTCACTTTGTGTTTAAAGCACATTTCTCCACCAAACAAAATCAGCACCGTTAAAAAGAGGTGTAAAGAAGAATAATATCATTAACCCCATCAGCCCAGCAACTGTTTAATCACACAGTGAACTGTAGTCTGGTTGGGGTTTGAATCGCTGGGAAACTCCAACAGGATTCTTCATGCTTGGTCTTTGATTCAAAAGTGATTATTGTAGTTTCTGATTGTGTGTGTTAATGTGTGATTGTAACTTGTAGTGTAGAAAGATGAGAAATGCGCTATATAATTTACCACTTAAATGCATTTGAGTTTGTTTTTTTTTTAAAGCAAATTCTATATCAAGCTCTGTTGTCTCGTGGTCTGGTGAAGTAAATAATAATAATAATTAGTAGGAATGATGGCCAAAAGAATGAGTATAACCCAAGTTGTTTTTTTATTTAAATCTTATATTTTTGGCTTGGACATTGTAGTTTCAAAAACTAAATGAGCAGATCACCAGGAAATTCGAACAAACCTCAAGCCTTATACCATTGAAAGCAGTGCTGTTGCTGAGAGCAGTGCTCTTATCACTGGTTTGTGTGAACCAACATGTAATTAGGTACATATGAGTGTCTGTGACTGTGCATATATTGGTGGTGTGCGTGTGCGTGTGTGTGTGTGTGTGTGTGTGTGTGTGTGTGTGTGTGTGTGTGTGTGTGTGTGTGTGTGTGTAAAAGGGAGATTGCCACAATTTGCACTTCAGAAGAATGGACTCATATGTTCCCCTTTGTAAATCTATTGTAGGCACAATGGCCACACTGCAGCCAGCGGTGCAGCTGTACACACAAAGCTACAGTGCCTCCCCTATTAGGAATACTCAGCACCTCCACTCACCTCTCAGCAGTTCTTATTCAGAGGGCCAAATATCAGCGCCCTGAAAGTCTGTTTGTGGATCTTGAGCAGAAGCTGACCCCCTCAGCACTGGCACCAGGATCTGAAGTTACCACCTGCCATGTGCCAAATGCTACTGGAACATGGTGGATGCATAAATAGGACAATCGGACACTCTCGTTAGAACCCTTTTCAGGCAGAAACATAGGACTGATTTATTGATTGTTGTTTGAGAAATAGGGTTAAAATAAATGATTAGTTTAATCGTCTATTTCAGTGTTCCTCCATGCTCTTGAGAATTGAACACCAATAGAAAACTCCAGTAATGAGTCCTAAATCCCTCTGGTTCCCTCGTCTCTAAGTCAACGTTTTTTTAAATGTATTTTTGGCAAGACGCCTGAAATAAGGACTGTGGTTGATACGAGCTGAAGAGACTTTCATGTTAATTGAAAAATAGCTTAAAAAAAAGTTATCACGCTGAACTGTGTCAAATATGGTTTAACTCTTTAAAACCTAAGCAAAATGGCTTGATTTCCCCTTTAAAAACATGGTAAGAAGACAATGAGCAAAGAAGAAATGACCCCGAAATCAGCAAGACAATCAGCAATCAGAAGTTTTTAAAAAGTACAAAAAATTACCTGAAAAATTGTTTAAAAAAGAATAATAATAATATACAGAAAAAAACAAAAATCAGGAAAATGTCCTGGAAAAAGTGCTCAAAATATTATAATTTTATATATAATAATATAGTTTCAAATATGTAATTATGACTTTTTTTTTGCTTTTTTCTTTTTCCCTCAAGACATTTTTCCTAGCTCCTTAAAAATTATTTTCTAAATCTGCCAACTTCACGCAGTGTGTGGAACATTTTTTAACAAGTTGCTCATTGCCTTTTTTCCCAAGTTTTTAAAGAAATCACACGAATTTGCTTAATTTTCAAAAGGTTGAATACTTGTAAAAGGCATCTGAAAGCAGCGCAAGTAAAGTGATGTTGCTCCATGTTTCAAAGGGTTAACAACCTTCTAGTGGTGGTGATGCCACCATAGTGTAGTTTGTGTTAGCCTAGCAAAGATTTTACTTCTACTTTTGAATTTAGGCTTCAAAATCCTGAAAGTGTTAATTTGTGAAGATTTTCTTTCTGAGTTAAAAACATACAAGCATCATAAACATTTGTTCACCACAGAGTTTATTTTGGCAATGAACCAAAATCCAAGGAAAAATCACAGAGGCCTTTTGATCAGTGAATCAGGTCGATGTTAGCAGGTTGGCTAACAGAAAAACATCATCCCTGAGACAATCTCTATATACCATTTTTAGATCAACTTGACAATATGGCCACTATCATTTTTCAGTTTTTAAAAATTATTTTACGATAGATGTTATTCGACCACATCCATCCCACAGGGGCAGAATGCGAGAGAGAGTGGAGGATGTCGGGGACATGTAGTGGGAGATGGAGATGGTCAGAGAGGTGAAGATGACGCTCGAGAGAAATGTGTTGGCAACACTTAATTTTGAAAGTCCACCTACAGATAGAGTGTAACATGTCAGCAGCTTATTAGCTGAGACTGACCAATTCAGTTGTTTCATCATTCAACAATTAGTTGATTTCTTGGGTACAAGAAGGTCCCAGTTGGCCCCTGAATACCAAGTGAGCACTAAATGATTATTGTCGCTGACCATGTGTGTCGCTTTATGGACTGACTGACCAACATCAGAAAGCAACACCTACAAAATGACCACTGACATTTTTGTCAGAATTGAGCAGTTATTCACATATTCTTATCCTGTGACAACTTGTTAACATTATGTGCGGTGCTTTTTATGTTATATGCATCTTTGGAAGTTTTATTTAGAAAACAAAAAAAAGTTCATTTAATTCATGTCATTTGAAATGCAAAACTTTGAAGCTCAATGTGGCAAAACTGCTCAGAATGCAGATCTAAAATTCTGGTAAAATTCAGGTGGTAAAATACGTTAAAAGACGAATATATATTTGAGTAATATATTGTGTGACTGTGATCAGATCTGATGTTTGGCAGGACTGATAGCCCTGTGTGGTATTCTGTTTTGAAGGTATAATGGTGTACATTTAAATGCTAATTTTCAGGTCATTTTCTTGTACTTTTTCTTAATTTCTTTATACATTTTAGGTCATTTTCCCTAACTTGCTGAATGCCTTCGTCTAACGTTTATGAAAGAAATCTAGCAAATTTGCTCAGGTTACAAGTTTCTATTACATTAATAGTATTAGTTCAACCAAAAATAGTGAAAGTAATAGTAATTATGTAATACTATATATAATACTGTGAAACAGATTTTTTTCTGAGACAGTTATTGAACTGTGAAAATCTCATACATTTGCAGCCTTACCTGTGAGACTGACTAAATTACCAGTTCCATATTGTGGATACATGTGCTGTTAAGCTTTAATATTCTTATCATTAATGTGATTTTGTTTGTGTCCTGTTGCTGTTCACACGTCAACTTCCCAACACAAAGCAATGCTCATGATGTGATGTGAAGCTGAATACATTTGTAGCCTCCACATTGTCCCCATGCTGGTTTCCTGTGGCAAAGGCATGACCTGCCCTGCTCCCCCTCTGACTAGCTAGCGCTTGTTGGTTGGATTGGTTAGATTTAGGTAAGAGGAGTGAGATTGGTTTGGGCTTGGGTAAAAGTGTAAGGAGTGAGCCCATCAGGGACAGAGTGAGGCAGAGTAGAGTGGATCATGACTCGCTTTCCCAGGAAACACAAATACACCTCCCCCACAGCAACCTGTTGCTTCTGCAATTTTGTTATCGTGTTCATGGAAGAGCTGTAACATGGTCAGATCAGATTAAACCTCGAGACACACGCGCGCACACACACACACGCACACACACACACACACACACACACACACACACACACACACAGAGCAAGGGATGGGTATCCACAAGTCCTTGGAGCATCAGAGAACTTCACGTATAGCTATGAATATATATGAATATATACATATAGCTATAAAAATTCTTAATACACTGTCACTGGGTGGAAAGAACCACTCTTTCAAACAGATTTATTGTTAAGTACATTCCAAGAGAATCCATCCACCTGACAGGTGTGACACAGCAAGATGCTGATTAAACAGCATCATTACTGCGCAGGTGTGTCTTAGTATGGTCACAATGAAAGGACACTTTAAAATTTGTTTGATCACACAACACAGTGCCACAAGATGTTAAAAAGTTTGAGGCAGCGTGCCGCTGACATGCTGACAGCAGGAATGTCCACCAGAGCTGTTGCACCTAAACTGAATGTTATTGAGCTTCCCTGAGAGATGGATGGATTATTTTGGAAAAAAAGAAGTGCTCACTAACACAGATTTTAACAAATTTGGGACCAAAATTTGAGAGAAATATATCTATTGAGAGCTTAATGCTCATCTGGGTCCAAGCTACATAACAGAAATGTTGACCCGTGTTGGATTTAGATTTTTGCTCAGTGTATATAGAGGAGTAGATGAAGCATAGTTTTACCCAAGCCAAGTGTTTTTGTTGTGAACTAACTTGGGATGAGAGTGGATCAGAACCACCCTTCAGTGAACCTGCCCCACCTCCCACCTCCACCCCACCCCCACCCCCCAGCTTGTATAGATTATGTGCTTATTCATGGCCAGCTCTAACTCAATCACTGCCTTCCACCAGAACCATAACAAATGACAGCGGGGGGAAATTACAGTCATTTGTCTCTGTCTACCCACATCATGTCAGTCCTCCTTTTCCATCCTTTAAACCAGGACACCTGTACCATCTTCATCCTCTATCTCCTCCTCCTCCACCTTATTTAGCTCTTTCTTTGTACCAGGAAAGACCCTACCACGTGTCTCTGCTAAGCTTACAATTTCCCCCAATCACAGTTAGATTTGCATGGGTTTGCGTACACAATCATCAGCTGAGGAGGCACAAATGTCTTGGTGCTGTAAATGCGCCATCATTTGATAGATGACCTGTCAGACTTAAAACGGGTCCCCTCGGTATCATAACAGGTGTGTTGTGGGATATGCGACTCTGGCTGTGTGTAGTGGCTGTTGTTAAGGCAGATGGAGGCAGGGGTTTAACTGCAGCTCTTTCTCTGCCACATAATTGCCACTTTCAGTTGGACTTCCTCATCAGAGTGCTGGAGGCAGATGTCAATGTTGCACTTGAAGTATTTGACAATTTACAGTTTATTCTCATTCTTCTTATTTTGCATCCATACTAAACAGATTTTGAGTACCTGTTGTTAGCTGTAGACCTTTAACATTAAGACATATAGACAAAAGTAAACAAGAAAGTAATTTATTTACATTAAGTGTCCATTAAAGTCCCAGTGTGTAGGATTTAGGGGCATCTATTGGCAGAAATGGAATATAACATGAATAACTCTCTCTCTCTTTTCATTTGTTTATAATCACCTGAAAATAAGAATTGTTTTTGTTCCATTAGAAAGAGCAGTTTCTGTCTACATACAGAGCAAGTACTCTCCCACAGAGACCACACATGTTGTTCTACAGTAGCCAAGAACAAACCAAACACTGACTCTAGATAGGGCATTTCGTGTTTTCAAGTTGGGGAGGGTTGCACAATATTGGATTTTTTGCCAATATCCAATATGTAACAACTCATTGAGTTGACCAATATCAAGTTACTTTTTTTTACTCTTTGATTTTTCCCTGTAGCAGGTTAACTTAATTGACCTCCTATTCAATTAGAGTACTGTAAAGACCTTCATGATGCACAGAAAATACACTTTTGAGTTTTCATCAAATGCTTTTGCCAAAGTTACGCATTATTTGCCATAAAACTGGAAGCACTTTTTGAGGGGCAAAGCATCCACCAAAACTCACCAGACATGGCACACACATCAGAAGCCCTATAATGTGATATTTGATATGATTTGTTTTTCACTGATGTGCCAAAATGGCTCTGTAGCGCCCCCTACAGATTTCAACAAAGCGGCCCCTGCAGTACATTTCACCTAGAGCTACAAAACTTGGGAGGCATGTGTAACAGCCCAACACCTACAAAAAAGCCTCTTGGACCCATGCCCTAAACCCAACAGGAAGTCGGCCATTTTGAATTGAGTGTGCAGTTTTGGCGTATTTTTGGCCATTTTCAGGTCTTGCAATTTTTCGATCTTTCAATCTCTTCAGAGGGGTCATAACCTGTCGAACTAGTCCTACAGATTTCATCCGATTGACTTCACAATTTGAAAATCCTCTGAGAAGGCCTGGGACAACAAAAGTTATTACATTTGTGAGTTTTTGTCACATTGTGTGGTTGTTACTGGGTAAATCATTTCCATGTCTCACCATTAACCAGGAAGTACTTTATAACTCTGAGGGACATGGTCCAATCTTCAACAAACTTCACATGTTTGATGACTGTCTTGCCCTGAACACATCTCCATGACAACCATTACCATTACTTTTAGCGCCCCCTACTGGCAACATGAAATGTCATGGAAATTACACGCTTTCTTCTTTGATGGAATGCTCCTACAGATTGTATCCAATTGACTTCAAATCTGGTGACAAAACCTTTAAGACCTTAATGATGCCTCCCTCTGAACTATAGGTTTTCCATGAATGCTTTTGCCATGGAGACCCAGTGGTGGCTGCCAAAAGGGAAATTGTTGTAACTTTACTTTACATCGACCAGTTGGCCCCAGATTTCACAGTTGTGGTCAGGCTGCAGCCCTGAACACATCAACATGTCCTTTAATATGATACTCACTGAGCCACCTATTGTCAACAGGAAGGACACCTAGTACCACAACTATCCTTTTGATTTTCATGAAGTTTACATGTTATGTTTGACAAATGATGTAGACCAAGATGCCACAGATTTTGTGTGTCCAAAAGAAGTAATTCACCATGTGAAATATCTCCCTCAAGGGTCTAAAGTCTCACTCAAGTTTCAAGTTTCACTGAAGTAGATGATTGCATCAGAGTCCCCAAAGTAGCCTTGACTTGCGTGGGCGTGCTAGGGCCCGTTCATCGCTGCTGGCAGCTTTAATTTTTCCTTGAAATTAATTTGCTTTTAGAGGGCTTTAATATGTGCAAAAACTCATGAAACTTTGCTGCCTTGTCAAAACTGATGAACTTGTCAATATTTTATAGGTCTCAGGCTTGGACCTATAAAAATGGCTCAGGAGCGCCCCCTAGACAGTTTCTACGGAGGATCCCCCAAAGGCCATTTCACTTACACCTACAAAAATTGGCAGGCACATGCAACACCCCAAGACAAACGAAAAAGTGTCTTGGAGCCATACTCTAAAACCAACAGGGCGTCGGCCATTTTGAATTGAAAGTGCAATTTTGGTGCATTTTTGGCCTTTCAGAGGGGTCATAACCTGTCGAACTAGTCCTACAGATTTCATCAGATTGACTTAAAAAATTTAAAAATCCTCTCAGAAGGCCTGGGAAATCAAAAGTTATTAGATGGGGGAGCTAATGGGCCAAACATTTCCATGTCTCGCCATGAACCAGGAGGTAAACAGGAAGAAGTTTATAACTCTGAGGGATATGGTCCAATCTTCACCAAACTTGACATGTTGGATGACAGTCCCACCCTGAACACATCTACATGATAAGGATTACCATTTCTTAAAGCGCCTCCTACTGGCCACAGGCATTGACATGAAAATCCCATGTGTTCTTCTTTGATGTATATCTCCTACAAATTTCACCCAATTGACTTCAAATGTGGTTTCTAAGACCTTAAGACCTGTAACACAACAACTGATTTAAAAAATGGAGTTTTCGTCACACTATGTGGGCGTGGCTCGGTTTCCAACTCTGATGTTTCGCCATGACACAGGAATTTGTTAATCAGCCAAACGTCATCCTATCTGCCCAAAACTTCTCATGCTTGCTAAGAGTATCGGCCTGAACATTTCTGCATGGCTCTATTTCCAAATTATGTAGACAAAGATGACTTGAATTTTATGTGGTCTCTAGCGCCACCTAGCGGCCACAGGAAGTATTACCCCACATTAAATATCTAACTGAAGGATTGAAACTCTCTGCCTGCTTATTCCGACTTTCACTGAAATGAAAGATATCCTGGGACATCAAAAGTTATTCACTTTCTGAGTTTTTGTCATACCATGTGGGTGTGGCTAGGTTTTCAACTTCGATGTTTCGCCATGAAACAGGAAGTTGTAGTACCTCAGTCACACATTGTCCAATCTGCCCCAAACTTCTCATGCTTGATGAGAGTCCAGACCTGATCACATCTGCATGGCTCATTTCACCCATCGACATACTGTCACCCACTGGAAATGAGAAATCACATGATTTATATTTTTAGGTGCATCCCCTTACAGGTTGACCACATGCAGCTCAAACTTTCTAACAAAAGCTCCTTCAAGACCTCCATGGTGCCTCCATGAAGATCATATGTTTTTAATGAACATTATTGCTGTGGCAATGCCGTATTCGCCACCAAACAGGAAGCTACTGTAAATTCAGTTTGCATTAACCGATTAGCCCCAAATTTTTTACAGGTGTGATCAGGTTGCAGCCATGAACACATCAACATGTCAGTTAACGATGATACTCAATGCGCCACCTACTGGCAACAGGAAGTATACCTTGTAATACAGTTATCGTTTGATTTACATGAAATGTACATGGTTTCGTCTACAAATGATGTAGACCAGGATGACTTACATTTTTTGTGGGCTCCAGTGCAGCCAGTAATGCATTATAATGATAATACTACACAGTGTGAAATATCTCACTTAATGGTCCAAACTCGTGCATTTTCTGACTTTCACTAAAATTAAAGATCGGGACAGTTGGAGTCACACCAGTAACCCCGACTTGCGTGGGGGTGTAAGGTCCTCTTCATCGCTGCTTGCAGCTTTAATTATTATTATTATTTTGACACTCTAATTTTGTTGGTATGTGATATTTACTTTTAGAGGAACAATTTATCTAATAAAGTATGGAAGCGGTATTATACATCTGTGTGGTGTGACTGTGTTGTGTTGTGATTAGGTCTACGTATCTGTTAAACCAAACTATAAACAGGATTTTAAGCCACAGCAATGTAAGTAATAAAGTAGGTGTGGGTAGTGGAAAAAAAATGGTAAATGACAGCTATGCTGACATTTGTGCCCGCAGCAGTGCTTGTACTTCATGCCACCCCTGAGTAAGTCAGTGCCAGTAAATTCTATACACTGGACCTCTAAATTTCAAGTTTCATAGACATTCTACATGTCCATAAAGTCAAAGCAAATCTGTTCTGATTAAGCTATTACTTTATACTTAAATTTTAACCTGGAAACAGATTTGTTTAGTAATGGGTACATTTTATTTTTTGTTTTCATTGAAACCTATGCATGGATAAAGAAACTGTGTATGTCCCTTCCCCTCCCTCTAATACCCCTGTCCACCATGCGTTTAGCAGCAAACATGTAAGAGAATCTAATAGACTACCATTATACTAAATTCAGTGTTTCCTTTACTTTGTTGCAGCGTGCATAGCATTGGACCCCCATATACTGATTTTCTTCTTCTTTTTTTTACTATTTAAAATGTGATGGTTCATAAAGTAAATTAATTTAAAAATGTGCTATTTTTCTCTGATGAACGATGATTTTTTTAAGGATACTATTTACAAAATGCAAAATGTAAATGTTGCATTTTGTAAATAGTATCCTAAAAAAAATCTATACACTGGACCTTTTCATTGTTATAGAAAACCTGGAAAAGTATTGAAATGCTTTTATTTTGTGCAATGTAATGCAACATAACAGCAATTTTATTTTCTGAAGCTTTTGATATAGCGTAGCTTCTACAATTACAGTTTACAGGCAAGAAGGGCAAGAAAAAAAATGGGTCCTTGAAAAGTCATGGAAAAGTTTTCAAATTTTGACTATGAATATGTGTTGGAACCCTGAATATTGCACTGTACAAGAGAAATAAACATGATCATAAATACCAATCATACAAGATTACAACAACTTTTTCCACTTCAGTCCTGCTACTAATAAATGGTTATAAAAATTAGAAACATATATGTGGCGTATGGCTTCTAAATTGATGCTGGTCTTCTTCATAAGTTTTCTTATGTTACACGTATGCATCAGACGGAGGTGATGAAGGGGCCATGTGGCAGCGTGGGAATGACGTTCAGGCATGTTCCAGCCAGTGAGGGGGATGCAGTTCATGTCAGCATTGAGACAGTCACACCTAACTCCCCTGCTGCCCTGGCAGACCTGCAGAAGGGTGATCGTCTCATCGCCATCGGAGGTTTGAGATGTTTATGTGTTCATCCACTGCAGTTTTTCCTATTTGTCAGTCCTTTGCATATAATTGAAAACTTATTTCCTGATGTCTTCATAGGTGTCAAAGTGACATCCTCTGTTCAAGTGCCCAAATTGTTGAAACAGGCTGGAGACAGAGTGGTGGTACTTTATGAGAGACCTGTTCGTCATCAGACTCCCTCTTTTGGAAGCCTCGGAACTCTTCAAGAAGGGTTCGGGCAGCTAGAGGAAACTGGTTTTATTCCTCAGTCAGGTGGTTACGAGGAAGACCCAGCCCCCATCACTACCCTCTCTGACATATCCGACAGCAAAGACATGGACTCTGAATTTGAAGAGTTGATTGTGGACTCCAAGCCTTTCCAGACTGGTGGGCCGAACAGTGGCACCTCATACACCAGTGATACTAAGGAGGATTCCTTACTTACCGTAAACCAAAGCCCCAAAAGGACTGTGGCCAACTTGGCCTCTAAGCCCCTTGGTACCATATCACCCATCCTTAACCGCAAGTTAAACCTGGTGGGTCTCCAGTCACCACTAAAGCCCCAGCCCAAAGAATCACCAAAGCCCTCACCACATAAGACCAACAGTGATCCAGTGGAGGGCCTGCAACGCCCAACTGTCCCTCCCCCACCTCCTCCTTCTCGTCCCCCAGTGCCGCCAAGACCTCAGATAAGGTTGACATCAGCCTCCTCAGAGACCAGTCTTTTGGAAGGCCTTGAGTCTGTTACAACTACTAATACTACTGTTGTTGCTACTGTGACTACCACCTCCAGCACTTCTGAAAAATCTCCAGAGAAAGCTCCTACCACTGGAGCCAGTGAAGACAAGGCTGGCACTGAGAAGACATGTGTCAAACAGACTGAGGCCAAGCAGTCTACCAGGCCAGCAGAGTCCAGTGATGAGCTGCCAGTCTCTTCTGCTGTGACCAGTAGCAGCAAAGCTGATCAAGCAAAGGACAAGGCTTCAGAGAGCTCCTGCAGCACACGGGACAGTCTAGAGGAGCACTCCCTCTGGGAATCCCCAGAAACCATGTTTCGTAACCAGACAGGACGCTGGCCCAAGGCCTCTGTCGTGTTTGAGGTGGAGAGCAACCATAAGTACCTTAATGTAGCCCTGTGGTGCAAAGATCCCTTTAAGCTGGGCAGTTTGTTGTGCCTGGGTCATGTCAGCCTCCAGCTGGAACATGTAGCCCTGGAATGCATGGCCACATCCTCAGCAGAGTACCAGAGCACCTTTAGGTTGGGTCCTCCAGAGCCGAGAGCTAACGTCAGCCGCACTGCACTTCGGAGCCTCAGCACCCACAAGGGCTTCAACGAGAAGTTGTGTTATGGTGATGTTACTCTGAACTTCTGTTACTTAGCTGAGGGTGAGATAGAGTATCCTGGAGTGGTGCCAGAAAGAGAGCGAGAGGGGAGTCTCCATGATGAGGATCTAAGGGAGAGGGAGCAAATCCCTGCTGCACAGCGAGATGACTTGGCCTATGGCGCCATGCAGTTGGTGGAAGTTCGTCACAACTTCCAAGACACCCAGTTCCAGAACCCCACGTGGTGTGAATACTGCAAGAAGAAGGTGTGGACCAAGGCAGCCTCTCAGTGTATGATCTGCGCCTACGTTTGCCACAAGAAGTGCCAGGACAAGTGCCTCACTGAAAATCCCTTCTGTGTGGCAGCAACTGAACGTCGCGGAGCTGACCCTGAAGCAAAATCCACCATTAACCGGGCCACCACTGGCCTAACGCGCCATATCATCAACACCAGCTCCCGCCTGCTCAATCTCCGCCAGGTACCCAAGACTCGACTGGTTGAGCAGGTGGCCGATGTGGTGCCTGGAGTAGTGGAGCCGTCACCCAAGCATACCCCCAACACTTCAGACAATGAGAGCAGTGATACTGAGACCTACACCAGTGGCGCCAGCCCCTCAAAGCAGCCTGTCGGCAGCAGTGGTAGCAGTAAACTTGTACGCAAGGAAGGCGGCTTGGACGACAGCGTGTTTATTGCTGTGAAGGAGATAGGCCGGGACCTGTACCGCGGACTGCCGACAGATGAGCGCTCCCAGAAGCTGGAGTTGATGCTGGACAAGTTGCAGCAGGAAATTGACCAGGAGCTGGAGCACAATAATGCCCTCCTGCTGGAGGAGAGGGAGGCCACAGATGCCCGCCGCAAGGCCCTTATTAGTACTGCCTTGGCCAAGTCTGGGGAAAGACTTCAGGCCCTCACTCTGCTCATGATCCACTACCGGGCAGGCATTGAGGACTTGGAGTCAGTGGAGAGCACCTCTCCTTCAGAGCAGCAAGGCTTTAAAGGCAAAGGAGAAAGCCTTGAGGAGGAGGCCATGATGGGGACAGAGGTCTATGACAGTGACATATGCAGCCCTGTGGAGGTGCAGCTGCTGGATGACATTACTGAGGAGCAGATCTGTGTGGAGGCACTGCACTGAATTAGACCAGAAAGGAGAAGGAAGGGGAACATGTGCTTTGGGCTCGTGCCTCCTAACAAAATTATGTTAAGTTTGTTTTTTGAGATTGGGGAGTTTCAGCAGGCCATTTTAAATATCTTCTATGTTGGGGTCCAGTGTTTGATTCACAGTTTTTTTTTCTTCCTCCCTAAGGATTCATGTTATTGATGTTTTATTTTGCACACTGTGATGTTGTGTCCATGCTCCTGGTTTTTAAAGGGAAGAGCTCCACTTTTATCTGCCCTCAGTAGTGCTGCATGTGGATCCTCCAGTTTTGTTTTTCTGTGGCTTCATTGTAAGCATTAAATTTAGTTTGTCGTCTTGTCTGTAACTGCTTTGACAGAAGGACTCAAGAAATGTGCACATTTCTGTTGTCTACTCATCTGAATTAACTTAACTTTAGAGAAGGAAAGTAATTGTTGAATATTTGTTTTCTGTGAGTAACAAGCCCATATGAAGGTGAAATATTCGAGTCAGTAACAGTGTGAATTATACCAGGGAAAAGCAGGTTTAAACATCCACCTCAGTGGAACAGGTCATTTGTCTAAGAACCCTGCAAGTTATCATACATATCTTGTTTTGAGCACTTTTTTTACTGTAATATATTTGGATTTTAAAAGTGACTCCCTGCTTACAAAGCTCTGTGAGATTTCAGCGGCTGCACAATTCTAAGTGGAATCATATATATGTATAGTTTGTCTCTCTCTTTTCTCTTTTCTTTTTTTTTGTGTGTATTGGTTGGGCCAAACATATTTTACCATATAACAGTTTGCTGTCTCCTGGGAGGGTGCACTGTAAAAATAAACTATTTGTTTGAACTTAAAAAAAGTTAGTGTCTGTCTAAAAGAAATTTAAGTTGATTGAATTTGGAAATACAAGTTGAGGTAAATTTGTGACGATTCAACTTGTCTTTTTAAATTCAGTCAACTTGAAAATTCAAGGCAGCCCGAACACTAACCTTTTTGATTCAAAACAAATATTTATTTTTAGCGTGTGTAGGGAGGTTAATATCATGGGGTATAATTAACTATGTTTTTTTTTCTTTTCTTTCTTTCTTTCTCTCCTCTGGTCTTTCCAAATCATGTTTTGTTCAGAACACCCTGTCAACTTCTAAAACCCAACTATTGCCAACCCATCCAGACTTTCATTAGTGCAATGCAATGTGAAAAATACATCACTGACTTTTTTGCTTACTCTCTGAATGAATGTTATTTTAATGCTCTCATGATGTGAAAATCTCCCTCCATTTATTTAATTGGTTGTGTGTGTGTGTGTGTGTGTGTGCGCGCGAAGATGATTTCCATGCTTTGTGATGTTTCAATGTGATTTATTGCAGATAATTTGCCTTCACAAGTTGTTTTCTTGCCCATCAGAATGTATGCTCAGTCCTGTCTGTGTGTTTGTGTATATACGGCTGTTTGGCACTGCCTTCCCTCATTTCTCTGCTGAACATCAAGCATTAATGTAGTCTGTTCCAGTGATTCTATCATAAGCAAGATACAGCTCCTGAATGCTAAGCTGTTCATCTGACTTTTCCATCCCCAGAGAGCCACTGATTGGTTGTGATGAGGCAGTATCTTCCTCTTACATACTTTATGGAAATCTATCCTAAAACACTAAACAATTTTGAAATCTATTTTAAAGATGTTTGTTTTCTTTGTGTATTCTTTTTTGCCAATTAGTGACATATCAGATATATTCAAATGAGCTTTTGGTATCAGTCAGTCAGAACTGTGATGCTCAACAAACATGGAGAGCTCCGTTAAAGGAAATGTGCATATAAAGGGCTGATGTTCAGTTGAGAGTAAGTGTTGGAAAGCAGCCCTGCGTTAACATAATTAGACAATGAAACATGGCTGGAGGGGTCCAGTTGAAGTAACAGATTGAGTTTGATGGCTTACCAGATGCCAAAAAGCAACTCAGCTGTAAATACAATAGGGAAGAATTTTAAAAAAATATGAACAGGAATCACAAAGCAAGCATTTTATCTTGTTCCTGACAATTGTGGGGGGAAAAGTAGATATATGCTGTTAGTGTCACAAAGTCATGCATTAGCAAATTTGCATTTGCAAATATTTGATTGACCAGCACCTTGGGAGATGATGCTGCAATTGAGGCAAAAGTTGAGCCTGTTTCAGATTTGTTGCCCAACGACCCTGTGTTGGCACCTTGCTGTGCTTTTGGATTATTGTGATTCAAGTGAATAAAGGGGCACATGTTTTCCACACTGTGCTGATGGTGGTCTGCATACAGCCTACCAGCTTTATAGGGTGTCTCTGTGGGTTGTTGAACAGCATTTTGGTAAACGTAGAATAAATGATTTCACCGATATAAAGAACATCCTCAAATAAAACTAGACTATTCATGCAGCAGAGAGACACAAATACTTTTAAAATTGATGATACATGAACAAACCACTTTTGCTCCAGAGGTAGAAAATCCAGAATGCACTGTGCCGCACCAGACCAGTAAATCCTCCCGCTGGTGGGTGACGTAATCTGGAATAGTCCATGTGAAACAATGGCAGTCAACTGGATCTTGTATTTCAGTTAAAGGGGAAGCTAAAACATGTTTCTAAAAACATTTGCGAAATATGCAACTCAGTAACCGAATCTGAGTTTTTATTCGATCAACACTGCTTAGTTTTACCATTTGATCTCTGTATTTTCAGCCTCTGTTTTGACTGTGCAGGAAGCAGTATGGCTCCCACTTCCTGTTCACACACTTTCGTTATTACAGCTAAACAGGGCGTTAAAATGTGTTTCTGAAAACATTTTAGGAGAGAAATAGGCAGTGCAGTAACATAATCTTGATTTATATTCGATCAGCACTTTCTAGTCTTACCGTTTGGTAGGATTTTGGTAAAAATTTGAGAGAGAGGGGCGGGTAAATCTCTTGATCAGCTGTATACTCTTTGTGTGTGCGACTGCGGGCAATACGAAAATGCAGAAGTACAACCTGTAGTTCCACCAACACCTTCAAGAGCCATACTACCCATATTGTTTTGACACATAAATGGTTGAAGATTGTTAGAGTATCCTTTTTAAGACCTCAGTATGCCTCAAATAAAATCCAAACAGCATCTTTCCAGACAATCAGACAGCCCCACTTAGGCACATCATGTAACAATACAGTTAAATAGTGTTTTGGAGTTGCCCAACGTTTTTTGTTGTTGGCTTGTTGCAGCAGTTACAGCACATGCATTTCAAGGGGGTGTGTGGTTGGGGATGGATTAGTGAGCTTACGCTCTGATGACCTACTTCACAAAATGAGTTCTGTAATGAGCATGGGAGGAAATGAGGTAACATGCGCCAAGTTCAAGGTACCCCCAGAACAGCCTTTAACAGCCTGCAATGTTCTCAAAATATCATTTGTTTGCATATTGCTTGCTCCCAGCCTGATGGACAGTGCTCTGTGGCTGCTTGCACAGAGAACAAAAACTAGGCTGATAGAGGTTTTAACACATGCAAAAATAAAAATACATCACCCAAACTGCGTAAAACAGGATTTAGGTGAGTTAGTTAAGGGTAGATTTTTCCTTAAATGTAACGTAACTCCAAAGCACTTGTCCAAGCTAGTGGTACAAAAGAAAAAAATTTACTTAAAGTTAGTGTCCGGACTGCCTTAAAAATTTTTAAGTTGAATGAATTTGAAAAAACAAGTCGAATCATTACTTACCTCAACTTGTCTTTTCATATTCAGTCAACTTCAAATTTTACAGTAAGTTAAAACAAAATTTTACATTTTTACTTAGATTGAAAAAAACACCACCAAAAAAAAAAAAAAAAAAACCCACCAAAAAATGAGCATCCAAGCTTCCTCAAAATTTTAGGTCCGCTGATTTTAAAAAGACAAGGTAAGGTAATGCTTCAACTTGTCTTCTCAAATATAGTTTACTTAAAAATGTATGCTGCACAGATACTTACTTTTTTAAGTTAAAGGGTTTTTTTTTTTGTTTGGTTGGGTTGTTTTTGCATTCTGCAGTGTGAAAATAAATTATTTGTTTTAACTTTAAAAAGCTATTATCTCTGCTGCCTAAATGTTTAAGTTGACTGAATTTGAAAAGACAAGTTGGATCATAATAAACCTACCCCAGCAAATAGCTTATTTTTACAGTGCAGACTCTTAAAAAACAAACAAACAAAACCCAACTAGTTGTTTTAACTTAAAAAAGACAAGTCTCCGAGCTTCCTCAAATTTTTAAGTTGACTGAATTTGAAAAGACAAGTTGAGGTAAGATTGTAATGATTCAACTTGTCTTTTCAAATTCAGTCAACTTAAACATTTAGGCAGCACATTCTAGCTTTTTTTTCAGTTAAAACAAGTGGTTTCTTTTCATAGTGTAGAATCCTGGCAAGCAAAGGCATATTTCCTGTTCTTTTCTGTGTCGTAGATATGTTGCCCATGTACATATTGGCTTACTGGCTGCTATACTTGTCAATCTCTTCCAGTCTCTGTATATCCAGATTTTTTTGTGCAATATTTTTGTAAGAAATGAAGTTGATAATCAGGAATGAATCCCCATGTCAGTGATTCTCGTTTTCTCTTTAAAACCATGCGGTGTGTGTGTGTGTGTGTGTGTGTGTGTGTGTGTGTGTGTCCATGTGTCTGCTCGTGTAACCTGAGGGGACCAATGAGAACCCAAGAGGTTAAACCTCTCCTTTGGCCTGAGAAGCTTTTGCTGCTACCGCTGCTTTTGTTACGCTCTTCCACAGAACTCACACGCTTCTTTCTAACCCCCCGCCCACACACACACACACACACACACACACACACACACACACACCCTACACCGGCCCACCCTTTGAAACTGCACTTATAACATGACTGCCTGCCACGGCTTTCAGCAGGTCGACGTGGTGTTTGTTTTCGTTTGTGTGTAAGGGATGTTGTGCACAGTTTTTTGAGAAGGCTCATGTGAAGAAGCTTTATTGTACATAACCTAAATAAACAAGCTGAAATTAATTCTTATCACTCTGCGTCATGCTTTAATCAGCTCACACAGACCAACTTTACAGGCTCAATCTGTGATCCAATGCCTACAACAATCCCGCCACCGGCAAAAATCTAAACAGAAGACGCTAACCCTTTGAAACCTGGATTATCATCTGCTTTCTTGTGCTACATTCAAATGCCCTTACAAGTTGTTTGATCCTAAAATATGAGCAAATTTATTTAATTTCTTTTAGAAAAGATTTTGAAAAAAAGGAAATGACCAATTTGGTAAGAAAAGTCACGCAAATTGAAAAAAGAAATGAGTAAAATGTATCAAGAAACTTACCTAAAAATTAGTTTTAAAAAAGAGAGATCTGATGGGATGAAAAAAAAATGATTTGGTAGTTCCCTCTAGTTCCCTGTACCTTTGTTGCTGTATAAGAAGCACAGTTGTTTGTGTTCTAAGTGAAAAGAGAAAGGCAGGAAGGTATTGTGTGAGCATCTGCAAAGTAATTGAAGGCCAGTGTTGAGATGGACAGGCTGATTACAGTGTGTCTGCTCCCACATTTCCCCATCATGCCAACTCATTCCGCTGGCTTCCACTACCCAGCACCTGCAATTACCAGCAGGATTTCTCCCCCCAAACTGAAAAGCATATACATTGTCAGCTGTTTGATATTTCTATGGGTACCTGTACATACATGTTACTCTGTTCAGACCCTAACCAGCATGTCAGTACTGGGAAACAGCATTTAGGGTAACAACAAGAGCAGTTGAAATGCTCAGTTTTCAATGCACCAAAAAGCAGTGGTGCTGAAAATCCATCTGGGGGTTTTTTTTGGGTTTTTTTTATGAGAAAAAATCGTTTTCAGAGTTTACCACATTTGATAATGAATATGGAGCTCCCACAAGTAACAAAAAAAGAAGAGAAGAGAACATCCAGGCAATGAAGTACATGTAAGAACGGCTCACACACTGATGTTCACACCTGGATATTTGCAATACATGGTTGGTTAACAAAACATATTAATATCTGCATAAGATTGCAAGTGACTGTCTTCTACCCAGCTAGCAGGGAACATTCCCACAACATGGCTAACGTTACCTACAAGTTACAATAATGCTTTAAAGGAAACATTTTGATCTAATGTTCAAAGAATGTTTTAAGAATGTCATTTCAAATAGCGTTCCTCTAAGGTTTAAGGTTGACTAAGAAACAACGTTTTAATTGCAACATTCTGAGGATATTTTAGTGATGTTAAGAGGTGACGGGTCATAGAATGTTCTTTCATAAAACATTCCTACAATGTTACATGAGAACAAAGAAAATTTTAAAAGCAACATTCAGAACATGTTGTTGAGGACTGAGATTACAGACCATTTTTTAAAAATAAAAATGTAATGTGATTTGTGTGTGTTTTTTTGGATTTTGCATTTTTGGATGTTTATAGAGAATGTTATCCTAACTTTGAGAAGAACATTCTGGGAACTAAAACTTGCTGCTGAACATGTTACCAAAATATTACATTGGTTGCACTGTAGCATTCTCAGAATGTTTTTAGAAACAAAAATCCCTGCCTCCTCCTGTCCACTTGTCCCTAGGGAAGACACTAAATTCTGAATTTCATGAGAGTGCGAGTGAATGTTTCACTGTTTGAATGTGGTGTAAAGGTGAACTCATAAGTGTTAATCCGGTTACTTTGATTCTGAGGGGAGAGTTTGTTGGTTCCAGCTCAGACCAGCGAGTCTGTTGACCTTCAGATTTATGGATGAACTGCTCCAGTTGGTTTGTATGGTAATAAAATTATTTTACCACTTTACTTAAACCCAATACATTCCTGTACAGTTTTTCACAGCCAATCTACAAGTTTATGAGGAAATCAAAAAACACAACATGTGACACAACATTCTGAACATTACAGTACATACAAAAACACAACAGACATTACAGCAGTCATGATTAAAATGTTAGAGTAATTCACATTGTAGCGTATTTCCCAAATATTTCTCAGAAGCAGAGCTGCACCAGAGGAAGACACTGACATTCATTCAAAAAAGTTCATCAGGTAGAAATTAAAAAAAAACAAAACACAGCAAAACAAAACACAACGGGATTCAAAAATGTTGCCAAAATAAAGGCCCCGTAAAATACATGGAACAGTAATGTGAATGCAACAAAAGCTGATATTTTTGCTCCCATTTTTCACTGGTTTAAGTCAAAGATCTTAGAAATCCCTATTCGATGCATGAAAAAGTCTGTCAAATTTTGGTTGCTATTTTGTTAAAATCTTTGTTAGTTAGTACTTATTCTTTTCCAAAATAATCCACCTGACTGGTGTGGCGTATCCACAAGCCTGTTAATCAGCATCATTACTACACAGGAGGGCCTTAGGATGGTCCAACATGTTCACATCACAAGTTGTAACATATTGCTGCTTTGCAGTGGACTTCTGCCACTTCATATTTTGCTCTAGGCATCCTTCCGCTCTATACATTCCAGGATGCCTCTAAACGTGATGTCAACACAAGCGCATGGTGGGGTGATGCTGCACATGGTTATGTTTAGGCAACATAAGCAACTCATTCCAGAACATCAAAAAAACAAACATGCACCCTTTCGCTCCTTATGTAACGTTGTTACCTTTTGTTTAACTAGCATCTTAAAATGTCATACCTGTCAGGTGGATGGATTATCTTGGAAAAGGGGAAGTGCTTGACAAATTTGTGACCAAAATTAGAGAGAAATGTACCCATTGAGTGCATATAAAAAGTCTAAGATCTTAAACTTAAATCTGTGATAAATGGGAGCAAAAACTATATGTTAAATGTTCAAATTTTTCTCCACTGTATTTTGTTGTGTTTATCCTCGATGGTCAACTACACGAAATACCCTAAGAGCTAATTATGGATGGATAGATAGAAAGTATTTCTATCTATCCATCCATCCATCTGACCAACTTACTAACCAACCAACCAACGGCCCAACCAACCAACCAAGAACCCAACTAAACAACCAACCAACAACCCAACCAACCAACCTATAAACCTGTAAACCAACCAACGACTTGCTCACTCAGCTTTCATCAAGATAAGAGCCTGGAGGTTGCCTTGGAAACTGGGTTCCCCTGTTTAAAACTAGTAATATATGTATACACTGTATACTCATATTGATTAAGTGTTGCTTTTGCAGTTAAAATACAAAGAATTGATACTACTGATCTTAAGAGGAAATATATGCTCCTGCATGAGTTCATATGACAGATTTGTGCAAAACTTAAGCAATATTTTCCAAATATTGATAAAACACAATTGCGAGATGACTGTGGAGCCATAATGAAAAGGCAAACCCCTTATACGTGGGAGTGGCCATCTATGAGGTGATAGTACATGATTTCACAGAGGAATTGTGGATTCAAAACTTCTGGACGATCCGCTACACCTCTTGTAGCTCCTGCTGCGTCATGAGGGAGCCAGTTCCTACTGATAAGCACACAGCCATAGCATCATGTGACCTAGAAAAGACAAAAGGTGTTTCAATTGCAGATTTGCAAAATATTGCTTTTTGAATCACCTGAAATACCATCTCACATGATAAATTGAGTTTTACTGTCCATTTTTGTAAGTCGAGAGCGCCACATTGTCCAGTTATTCAAGAGAGTTTCATTTATGGTTGTACAATAACTGCATCAACAGATACAAAATACAAAATACTCCTCAGGCAAAGTTTAGTCTCTGACAACAAGAGGCATCAGCTATACTGAACCAATCCACATGATGGATAGTGGTTTTTAAGTAAACATGGGCTCCCAGGACAGGGCAGGTAGCATAGGATGCAATACAATTAAATCATGATCTACAAATGGTCATTATTGTCTATGAAAAAAAAAAACGTAATAGGAATGCCTCAGTGGGACATTTTGAAATGAAGAACAATTGGGTGGATTATTAGAAGGATAAAAATACTGCATCTGAATGTCCCATTAGAGACCCCAAACTGTCATGTGTCATCCTGTCAGTTAAGTTGCCTTTTTTTGTTCCCCTTGTGTTGTACTTCCTGTTTTATTTTGACACTCACATCTTGTCTCATTTCAGATCCTGCACTTCCTGCCCCTGTGTGATTACCTGCCCAACCTTAATGTGTTGCACCTGTGTCTAATTGTCTCTCCTCCCTCTTAGTATACAGTCTCTGTCTTCCCTTCATTCCGGGCCAGTTCAGCTTGATACTGTGTCAGTGTCCTAGCACTCTCTGTGTGAGTTTTGTGAGCCTTTTGACATTTTGGCCTTTTTGTGCTTTTGAACTCTGCATTTTGCTTGCTGATTTTGTATATCTGCATGAGTTTTTTTGGATCTTCTGTGTACCTACCTGATTGATTTGCTATTAAAGAACTGTTAATTTTTTTCCACCTGTGTCTGAGTCTGCATTTTGGTCCAAGCCTGTGGTTCAGTTAAAATTTTCTTAATTTTTAATTTAGGGTCTTACATGTGTAATGAAAAGCATCAATGATCAAACATTAGCTCCAATCCAAACTTGAAATATGTCATTCTAGTTTTTTCAAAGTATGACAAAAACATAGTTTGAGATGCTTTTCCACCACACTAACACAGCTATGGTGCAAACAATCAGATTTTTTTGTATTTTATGTTTTCGATAGGATGAATAATTGGCACGCATACCTAATGTTACCTGTACTTAAAGGAATAAACAGAATCACAATGTTTAATCACTAACTTCTGGATAGAACCCCCCTGCATCACGTTTATAAAATCAAATGGCACTGAGTGAATGTTGCCTCCATTGGTTAGTTTATAGCCACCTAAAACATCAGTATTAATTTAAATGTATGCTATATTTACAATGGGCTCACCACTTTACCTTGCCGTTACTGACACTAAATACATTATATCACAGCCAGATTCCACTGATTAAAATGGTGATTTCACTCTGCAGGACACGGGCGTTGCTGGTCTACCACTGTCTCTATCAGGTAGCGTGTATGGTAAAGCAAAGAAAATATTCCAACACAGCACATATACACTTTGAGTATTGATCTTTTAAGGTGGCTAAAATACATTTTCCTGTGGCCCCATCTACAGCAGTGCACTGCTGAGCTTCCGTGCTGGTGGATTTGGTTTATCAAACTGAGTCTGGTTCTGAAAATGTTCTGAGATTGGTACAATGCAATTTAGTAATATATTTAGCAGCATGTTTTCTTTTACTTCCCAGAATGTTTTTCTTAAAGTTAGAGTAACATTTTATATAAACATCATAAAAATGTTAAAATTGTCATTTTTATTTTGTTAACATCACATTACGGGAAAATTTTATTTTTTAAAAAGTTTTATAATCTCAGTCCTCAATAACATGTTCTTAATGTAAATGTTGCAGTGAAAGCCGTTACGTCTTAGACAGCATTTAACCTTAAGGGAACATTATTTGAAATGATAAACATCTTTAAACGTTTTTTGAACATTCAATTAAAATGTTTGCTTTAAAACATTATTGCAACTTGCGAAGTGTTGTGAGAATGTTTCGTGCTAGCTGGGTAAGCACAGCAGCAATGACAGATAGACCAAGCTACCATGTTACACTCCATATCTTTATATGTTACAGTACGACTGAAATGACAACAGAAATTAATAATTTACAGAAATTAATTATTAATACATATTGATGAAGGCCATTATGAGTGAATTATGAGTTGACTGTACTGTTCATATATACACTAGCAAATATATATATATATATACTAGCAAAGGAAAACTTACTAAAACCCAACTACTAAACACTTGTCACTGTGATAACGGACCTTTTCTGTTAGTAATAACATTAATGATGGCTCTGGGCAGAAACACACCCCCCATTTGCTTTGGACTCCTCAGCAAAGAGTCAGCTGTCAGCCTGCCTCGCCTCCAGAGGACCAACCACTGTAAGTGTCCAAAGCAGATGTGAGAGGTACCCTCCGGAGAGGCAATGAGAGTAAAACTGCTGGGCCTGATACCAGCCTTGGCCGTCTACTAAGAACATGTGACCACCAGCTACTTATGTCATCACTGATATTTTTTAACAAATCAATAGGCAGGTTTCCATTAACCCTCAAATTGAAAAATTGCAAATTAAAATTGTGAATATAAAATGCCTAATGTCTAATGGAAACATGTTAATTTGAAAAATGCATGGTTTTTCAGGCCATTTGAAAAAGCCATATTTTGCAAAACTGCAATGGAAACCCTTTTTAGTCTTTTCCAGGTCACATGATGCTACGGCTATGAGCTTGTCAGTAGGAACTGGCTTCCTCGTGATGCAGCAGGAGCTACAAGAACTGTTATTGCATCACATATCTCTTCAAAAGTTGAGCGGATCATGTGGAAGTTTTGAATCCACAATTCCTCTGTGAAATTGTGGACTATCATCTCCCAGAAATACCTCATATGTGGCCACTCCCACGTATAAGGGGCTCGCCTTTACATTATGGCTCCATAGCTCGCCTACCTGGCCGTGGACTGGAAATAATGACGGCTAGTGTGGTAGATAAAGCTACTAATGTTTTGAACATCCATCACCATGCTTCTTGTAATGTTATCACCAGAGAAGAAGTCGCAGAACATCACTCAGTAGAAACACAGTCATTTCGCAACTGTGTTTTATAGACATTTTGAAAATATACGTTTTCAGCAAATCTGTAATGGAAACCCGCCTGGTGTGTCATGATCTCAAATTTTTGTTAACATTCTGTTGTTTTGGACTTTTTTCAGGTTTTTCTGTCTGATTTATTTTGTAGGAAATATCCACGTGTCATGTCTTGTATTACTTCCTGTTTCCTGCCTTCTCTCTGTCACACCTGTCTCATCAGCCTCGTTAGTCCTTCTCTGCTCCTCAGTTTCTCTCAGCCAATCAGCTCTCTGCCTGTTCTTCTGCCTCATCACAGTATTCCCCTCTCCTGAGCTCTCTGCCTTTTATCCCCACCTGCACTTCATCCCCTCACCAGTCTAGTTAGTCCTGGTTTTCACTTCAGTCTTTGTTGGATTCTTGATTTGGTCATGAGATGTTCAGTTCCTGTTTTCTTAAAATAAAGTGATCTTCTGAGTTCCTGCTGCCAACTATCCCCTGCATTTGGCTCAACCTGCTCCACATTAAATTACAGTAACCCCCCTCAAAGGACAAAAGAATATTACAGTCACTTGGAACCCAAAACACAAAAAACTGTCTTAATATGTAATTTCGGGTCTTAATTGTGTAATAAAAAGCATCAATGATCAAACATTAGCTCCAATCCAAACTTGAGATATGTCATTCTAGTTTTTTCACAGTTTCCTGAAGCTGAGTTGATTTGGGTGTAGTTATCCCTGATCCATATCACATAATATGGATAAAGCCAATCAAAGGTCAGCTGTCAGTTGATACTAATTTAAAATGACAAACTGAAATCCCTGAACGTTCCTTTCAAGAGGGTGCATTTGGAGACATTCACTCTGAGTGAATGTCAGAGTGCACTCTGGCACAAACTAGACCGTTCGTAAATTGAACTCGTCATATAGTGCCACTCTGTCAGTGCTTGGTGTATGACTTTTCACATCCAGCTGGAACGTGTCAGCTGAGAACGTGCTTGGACAGAACCCGTGGTGTTGGTATCATATGCTGGCGGACGACCCGTTACGTCCACATGGAACTATTAAGTACCATGTGGGAAAACATGTTAAACAAAAATAATAGTATACATTTACACACTAATATGGCATGGGGTCTCTAAAAACAAACAAACAAACCAGAAAACATCTTGAACAGCAGCTTTACATGATCGTTTCCTCAAAGTTGCCATGAATGACCTCATGCCATGGAGGGTTCTGTAGGTTCTGGTCTGAGGAGGATATCATGTATCTTTAGTGTGTTTTCCAATACATTTCTCATCCTTTTCTTTAGCAGCTCAAATGTGTTGTGTTGTGTTGGGCTGGGGAAGTTCTAATTATGAACTATTGGAACTGCATCAATGCAAATAAGGGCCATAAACCAGAGCAACACATTTCCCTGGACATTAAACAAACAACGTCTTTTACTCAACAAGCCAATATAATAACTGCACAAGAACTGGTAATAACACTCTAGACAGTTTCATGGACGTATAGGAGATAGAAATGAGACTTTTAATGGCTGACACAGAGATCCAAACAGATTTGTATCCAAAATAAACCAGCAAAGCTTACCTGTTGCTTAGCACCCTCCTCCTGCCTCCAAAGTGCTTTCTGACACATCTCTCTACTTAATAAGGCTGTTGGCTAAAAAATATCTCTCACACAATGCAACCACAGATCAAGAACAACTTTGGTTTGCTCCAGTACAACTGCTAAGAGGACACAGAACAGTGAAGAACAAACGCTAGACATTCACATGGAAATATCTTGGCTGTTTTCTTTCATTGCTGCTTTTTTTCTTCTGTGTTCCTTTTTTTTTTTTTTTATACAACAAAATAGATCCTTTGTAGGGTTAACCTGCATGGTTGGTGTCCTGTTAATCATAATCGTCATATTCTGGATCCATGTTTTCACCCTGGTAGTACGTCCCCTGTGTGGAGTAGGACCTTGTCTTCATCGAGCAGTTGGTGTCCATCAAAATGGCCTGAGAAGACAATTGTAGGAAAGTGTTGTTTCTGCCACTGCATGTCAAAACAATTTTAAAAAATTCTTGATTAATCGCTGAATTTCAATAATTAAATGCAATTAATCACACATTTTCATTGCATTTTTACAACCCATAATTTTGCATTTCAAAACAGGTTTGAAGTCCTTATTTACAAGGTAAAGCAGACAAGATTGTCTTGAATGGGAATCACATAACAGATACATTATCACATAGAAATTCTACAAGGAGTAGAGGACTTAAGGAGAGTCGCCTTCAATGTAAAGCATTTCAGTCATCATTTCCGTCATCATGTTGGCAAGCGGCCAGTATAGTAGGAAACATCTCTACGAAATATCAACAAGATTCATCCTGCAACAGCAGCTGGAAAACCAGTCATTGTATAGTATATCATTAAAAATTCATTAAAATATTATGTCATTTTAATAAATCATACAAATGTTAGGGTATAGTATGTTTCTAAAAATATCATAAAACTGTCTGTCATTGAAAATCATAAAAATGTCAAAGTATGATATATACTGTAAATAAGAAATAATAAAAACATGACGTATACTATGTTCTTCAATAAAACCATAAAAATGTAAAAGCATTGTATATCATTTGCTAAAATAACAAAAATGCCTAGGAAAGTATGTCATTTAGGACTCAAAAATGCCACAGTATAGTATATCATTAAAATATCATGAAAATGTCATAGTATTGAATGCCAATATGTTAATATCCACAACACAAACTAAGTAGAAACTAAGATCCAGGGCTATTTTTCAAATATAACTTGATGTTTTTATGTTGTGGTGCTAAAGTCCACACGGCTGTCTGCATGCATCTGTTCTCCATCAATTAGCACACTTTTCACATGTTATGCACACTCAAAGCATGGTTTGTGTCTGGTGGCTCATTTGTAGCACACCTGTTCTGTTTTTAACTGCCATATTTGCAACCACAGCTTGTTTACTGAACTTATATATATAAAACTTGTCTGATGGTTGTTTGACAATAAATGCAAATGTAAATGGACTGTGTGGCTAAAGTGATTTGGAGTGTTGCTATGTCGAATCCTCAGGGCTCAGCGCACAGTTACACAATGGCGTCTCTAAACACCATGCACTCTGAGTTCAGCAGACACATGTAGGTTGATTGCCTGGAAATATTACAGAAACAGTCTCTGAGTAAAAGAGTGAAAAGTCAAAATGTTACAATTGTGGCGACTCTCCCCAAACACTGCCCTCACATTCAAATGCATTTACTGTAAAGCACATGCAGCATGTGTTATGTATTAGCAATGAATCAAAATAAGCTTACTGCAGCAAATGACAGAACCAGAACAGAAAATATTATAGTTTTTAATATGGATTGATGCCCAACAGAATTGGACTGCTCTTGATCTGACAGATCAGATCATACCTAATTAAAACTAGAGTAAAAGGGGCAAATGCAGATGGAAGGCAATGGCAGAGAGGACCAATACATGGCGGTAAATACAAACAGAATGTAATGGAGAAGAGAGGTGATGAATGATGGCTGATGCAGCATGAAGACAAACAAATGGTTCTTAAAGCAGAGGGATGGAGCTGCAGCATGAAGAGGTTCAGTCACACGCATGCAGATTTGAGATTTGCATGCAGCCCACTGATGTCAAGTGAGGTTATTCATTTTTTTATTTCTCCGTTCACTAAAGTCTATAAAACATGAGAGAGTTGATGTCTTTTTGGGCCTAGTGAATTACATGTTAAAGCAACACCATTCAGTCTTAAAGGCAATGTAAAAAAAAATAGCGCTGGGAATACAACTACTCATTATCCACCCAAAAACTACCAAGCCACCCAAACTAGAACATCTCCAAATTGTGTTTGCTGACCTTGCCTTTCAGGGCTATCATATGTCTTGTCACGTATTTATGTAAGATTTGGGTGATGGGTATTTATGTGTGTTTTGAATCTTACAATTTTCTCTTCTTGTCCCGGTGGATTCCTAAGGAAGAGGCAGAGCGGAGCAAACAAGATGTCCACTATTCCAATGATGGTCATCAGCCAGGGGAAGCCAATACTCTCAGCTATGGATCCTCCGATAGATGGACCTATGTTAACCCAGGACACATCAAATACTGCTTTAGTTTGCTGTGCATTGCAGCTCTGTACGGACATACTTGTAAACGTGGGTTAATAAAACACATATTTTGGAACAATGAAAATAATTATTATTTGTGGTAATTTAAACATCTCAGGGTATCAAGGTAATCTCATTGATAAATGGTAATAACAGGGTAACAACTGGCTAATCTTTTTTATGTATCGTTTTATGGTTTGTTTGTTTTATTGTTATTTACACTGTTTATCTGCACTGTTATTTCTGATACTGCTGTAAAGCACTTTGGGTTCCTTTTTGGTAATTGTAAAGGGCTATAGAGATAAATATTGGTTGATTAATTGACTGATAATCTGCTCAGAAAAATATGGTTATATTAGGTTAAATATATAAGGTCATTTTAAAAACCTGAATGTAACATGAATGTAAGGTAACATTTTGTTGTACCTGTTTTGTTGGGGTTATAGCATTATTGCATTGAAACATATACTTGCTTGCACAAGCCACCTGATGAATTAATGTCATGGTAACATTGCTTTAGACAGCAAATACATGATCAATAGTTGGAGGCACATTTGGAGGCAAATGATGACTAAAGCCTCATTCCCACTGCACAAAAACCAGCTAACACCTACTAACATCTGGCTTTTTAATACAATGATATTGCGTAAAATCCGCATTGACACCCAGGTCAAACGACTTTGCAGTAGACACAGGTTTTTATTGCCTCCAACTCCAACTGGCATTGATGGGAACACAACACCCGGGTGAACGCAGTCATTTCAGCTCCTTGACTGACAAAATGCAATGACACGTCACCATTAAGCTTATGTTTTAGAAAAAATGACAAATAAAAATACATTCTACTGTGTTATTACCATCTGTCTCCTCCCAAGCTGCACAAAAACACCAATACAAAAACACATCTGTACCGAGTTTGAAAGAGCGACCGAATAAGCGAGAGATATAGAAAGAGAAAAAACCACTGACAAGATTTCAAAGACCTTTGTTCCTACCGATTTAGGCTGTTGCACTGAATGGGTGGACAATGTTGGGAGTCATAAGGACAGAAGACTCATATACAAATTAAAGGAATTGCAGGAATTGAATGATGCCTCCAGCAGCAACATGCCCAAACAACCGAATGGAATTAGCTAGTGATTTTAATCAACTCATCCTTCAACTCCAAAGATGTAGTCGGATCAAGGACAAATGTAATTTTTTCAACTTTGTTTAAAAGAAGGCAAATAAATCTACATTCAACCATCTACCATGACACAAAAATTTAATTTGGACAAACAAGATGAGCCAAAGACTTCTTCATATTAGACTCACTCTGCTGCAGTTCAAATTCACTTTAGACACATCATTACCTGTAGTTTTATAGCCTATAATATTGCCAAAGTTTTTCAGTTCCTACTTACCTAAAGCAAATCCCATGCAGAAAGCCACATCAGCAATGGCATACACACTTCCATACACAGACACATGCCGTAAGTCCACCAAGTAGCCCATTATAGGCATCATAGAGGAGTCCACCATGCCTGTAACATACCACAAACAATAAAGGTCTTGCATGCTCATTGGGATACATACTTGTTTAGCATAGTACTAAATTTAACAGACTCACCAATAGCAAAACCAACACCGAAGTTTGGAATTATCAGACCATAGATGTTACTGGCAAATGGAACCTAGAAACAGACAGACACATATCAGAAAATGCATATATATTTGTTTGTTCAGTTTGAATTTATTCCTTTGTGTTTCATGGGAGTGTAAACGACAAACAGATGCTGGCAGCTTCTTTATTATAGTGTTTAAATCCATGTGAACACATATTCCCATGGACACTGGACTGAGATTTGAGGAGTTATGATAGCTACTGACCCAAATGGAAGTCATGACGATTTTGACAGTCTGGATGTCTATATTTTACCCTTGAAACTCTAAGAGCAAAATCCCATTTTTAACCCTCTCAATTCTTTGTAGTACTTAAAGTACTAGGAGGTACTAGTTTTGAGAAAATAAACCTTTAACACCAAGTGTGCATGATATAGCAGTTCACATCCATTTGTAGTAGATTTACTGTTGTGTTTCTACCGGCAGATGAATTTGAATGAAAAAAATATTTCTGGACTGATGAATCTTAAAATGTGCATAAAGATAGTATTATGCACCCTATGAGTCTTCTTAGGAATTCATTTTTTTTAATAGCAACTTTCTGCTCTATGTCAAACCCACCTTTGCTCAAATATCCACTTCCCTTAGGCAACATCAGTAAAATCACTCTGTAAACTTTCATTGCTATGCAAATTCTACCTAGTTTTATCTATCCATCAAGCCAGAAGAAGACAGTTAACTAAACTTCAAGCATTTATTGGATTAAAAAAAACCTGGATGCAATTTTGTGATGTTAAACTCAGACATAACATACGTTATTGTATTTGGCCCCAAACACCTCAGGAAATCTCTATCTAAAGAGAGTTTCTCTCGATGGCATTGCCCTGGCCTCACCCCAGCACCACCGTAAGGAACCTCAGAGTAGTATTAGATTAGGACTCATTCTTTAACTCTCATATAAGACAAACTTCAAGGACTGTCTTCCTTTTAACATAATATTGCAAAAAGTAGGCATATCCTGTTTTAAAAAGATGTAGAAAAACTAGTACACACATTTATTACTTCTAGCCTTGATTATTGCAAGTCCCTAAAGGCTCCAACTGATCCAGAATGCTGCAGCATGTGTGCTGAAGAGAACCAAGAAAAGATATCATATTTCTCCTGTTTTAGCTTCTCAGCACTGCCCCCCTGTAAAATCCAGAATTGAATTCAAAATCCTTTTTTTTCACTTGCAAAGTTCTAAATGGTTCAGGCTCGTCATATCTTACAGAGCTCTCTGTATTTGCAAACGTTCATGTCTCGTTCGTACACATTACCAACTCGGCTTCTTCTCTAGAGCCTTTGTGCTCCCTCATCTCTGTGCCTGAGTCATGGGCCGTGGGTGCTTTGCCGGGAGACATTAACTCTGCCAGTAGGTTGTGCTACTGTTTTCAGTGTGTTTTTTCTTCTTGTGTTGCAACAGTCAATTGAGTCAATTTGAGGCACCATCACCGACTGTTTTGACATTTTGATTGTTTTAACTTTTAACGTAGGTCTTTTGTATGTCTTATATTGTGTAATTTAATTAAGAATGTAGAATTTGTCTTCATAGTAATTTGGTGAATAGGCAACTGTATCTTGGCTATGCAAATTTCCAAAACATGACCTGTGTTTAGTGAACAATACTTATTCATATACTTATTTTAAGTTGTGTAGGTTGTATATCTTTCTCAATTCTCCCCTTAACATATACTTTTGCCATTCATATAGCTGAATGCCTGAAATTTTTTTTTTTTCTTTCAGTGTCACTCTGTCGATAATTGAAGGTAATATTTCATTATAGGAGACAGTGCACCCGTCACTCGTCAGATCGGGACCTGTCGTCAAAGGGCAGAAAAGGTGCACCGATGCTGTTGTGCTGCTCGACCCCTACTATTACTACTATATATATATATATATATATACTATCTCATACACTTATTATTGTTCTTGCTGTGCATCTCTGTCACTCTCCCTCATATTAGTTACTGTATTTTTTTTGATGATCTGTTCTGTATTGAACGCCTGTCTGCCCCAGAAGATATGTGATATTGGGTTGTATAAATAAAATAAAATTGAACTGAACTCACACAAATGGTGTAGTTGTCTCTCTCATACTTACACATATTACACTGATTCCAACCACAGTTATTCCAATGAGAGCACAAAGCCATCTGTAAGAAAGGGAAGATGTGGTCAGTGGTATCAAATCCGAAACACGTTTACGCTGATCAACTACAATAATCTCTCAGCGCCGGATGTGAATTTGTTTGTATGTTATATACTTATCTACATAGATTAAATATTAACCTATACCTCATCACTCATCATGACACACTGTAAATCAAAGTTTTTTTTAGGTAAACACAGTTACAAAGACATTGCTCAACGGCTGGGAATGAACAGTCTAGGTGACATAACCCTATTCACAAGGTGTGCTTTTTTTTGCCAGTCCTTGACATGTTCATCTTTTTTAAATATCATTGGGGTAATGTGATGGTGGGGTTATGACAAGAAGGAAACAGGGAAGGACCATTAGTGTACTATTGTAACAGGATATCGCCATTATGAATTACCAGAAGATATTGCCAAAAGTCCACTCACCATTCCAAATATTCCCCTTTTCTTTCAGGCAATACAGCCCAATTTCTACTTCACCTACTAAGTTCATATGATACCCTCTGTGTAAGAAACACCAATAAATTCTGGATTTGGTCAAATGTTTCCAGTAGAACAGTGGGGAAAAAAACTCACACAATTTCACACATTTTTTGCAAGTTGTGATGTCATTGTGAAAAGTGACCTTAATTGGTGAGTGAATATGAAATTATACTGTGACAACAATGAAACCTGTTTGCCGGAAAGTTGATTTTACACATGCGGGTTTCTTTCATAAAACGTGAGCAGAATGAATTTGTGTGTAAATTGTTCACAGAATGAAAATTTACGCCTATTTCGGCATTCATCATTCATTCATGTTATTAGCTTTGATCTTTTCGTAGGTACTAACAGAATCGACAGCTGCCTCTGACTGCTCATAGCGCTTGTAATATCAAATGCACATAAATATTACTTACTTACTCATTATTAGAAATTACAATTTTAAGTTGTATTGTGCTCTCTCATGTTCACAATACTCAACGTGTAGGTTAGACATGACAAAAGACTAGAAATATTACATATTAAGATAATTAGTCATCAGTTAGCATATTTAACTAAGTACATTAAAGCAGGCTGCACTCCTCAATGCATCTAGTATGCAAGGCGATCTATGGTGATGCAGTGTGCAGATGATGATAACTACTATCTGCTGCGTATTACGCACATCTCTCCCACTGCTGAGGAGGCAGAAACAATCACTGCCAACCAAGTCATCTTGCAGCCCTCCTTTCTCCGTCACTTTCTCTCTCTCTCTCCCCCCTCTGTCTTTCTCTCCTTTCTCTTTCTCCCAGTCCATTCAAACTCCTGCCAAAGTTCCATTTTAGCACAAGACCTTTCACAGCAGTTTCATGAAAGTAGATAAAATAAATAAAGATTAAATCGAGCCCGAAGGAATAGTGAAAAATTACAGCTCGGCTCAGCCCAGAACCGTCACACCACTACTAACAGAAGAAAATTAATTCTTTTTTCTCAATTTCACTTCACCCCAAATAACCTCTTATTAAGTTTCTCTCTCTCTCTCTCTTTCTTTCTTTGTGGCATGTTCACAGGTGGACAGGATGCACCTATCCATAGTAACTTTCACCTCCTTATGTAGCTATTTATGGGCGGGGATGTAGGCCAATTGCTGCGTAGTGGGGGCGTGCTGTTAATTTACGCTTGATTGGCATTCGTGAACATACACATGTGCCTATGATCAAATCAGAGTTTTTGCAGCATTTATGAATGCAGTGTAGGTTTTTAGTACGAAGTTGTTTTATGTGTAAACAAATTCACTAACATTTCATGAATGAGACCCACTGTTTTCACTCTTCATTTTACTTTTCTTTAAAATAATAATGTGTGAATAGGGAGACAATACTCAAATGGCGATAAGTTTTGCTTTTGGTTTTTGAATGTATGCTTTATTTCAATCTACTGCAGTTTTCTTGGCAAAACTTGATGTGAATAAGAAATATTCCCAAAGATCCAAAAGTAGTAGGGAAGGACTAAAGTGTATTTGTTATATCAGAGGCAGCCATTAAGTGCATTATAATTAGGTGTTTGAAAACCGACCCTACAATACTGATTTGCTCCATTTCACTTCATTACATGGAGTAAATCACATACACATCAAGGCTCCAAAAACTCAAATTTATAAAGATGTATAGAGCCCTGTAATGGCTCTATTAAAGCAATATGGTTATTTATTCAATTTCATAGTCTATGAAACTATTCACATAATATCCATTCATACATTCTCACTTTCTCTTTCTTCTCTCTCACAAGACACATATCACACATGCATAATTCCCCCCACACTGTATATAATCTTTATCATCTAGGCTTCAATAAAGCCAGCCTCACAAACATTAAAAACACTGAAAACTCATTTAGAGGAGCGGAAACAGATATCACATCCACAGAGACAGAGACAGAGAGAGAGAGGGGTGAGGTGGTGGGGTGAGAGAGAGAGAGGAAAGATAACGATAATTTCTTTCCCTACCTCCCCATCCTGTGTGCCAATGTGCCGAAGATGTTGGTTCCAATAAGGTAGGAGATGGATGCTGGTAAGAAAGCGACGCCTGGGCCACAGACACACACACAGACAGATGAGAGACTGAAGGTGTGGGCAGGCTTTCCAAGATAAGCAGATCTCTATCAGCGCCTAATCACTGAGCTGCTGTACATCTTCCATTGTCTGTAATGAAGACTTGTGCTTTTCACCTGCCAGCACATGACACCCTAATATCCTGTTCTCCTCTCATCCCTTTTTATCTGACCTAGACTTCATATACAATGTACTGGAACAAACTAATAAGACCAAAGACTGCAGGAGGCCTCTGTATAGAAAATATCTTGCAGGACAGAGGAGTGACACTTTTCCACTATGGCAAGTCACTAGAAAATAAAATGTATGTATAATTTGTAAATGAAACAGGAAAAATTTTGGAGCAAAGACTGATGATAAAATTTTGTGAAAGTTATAACATAGTATCTATAGAAACTCATCATCAACCCTAAGAGCCAATGACAATGCATTTTTGCATAAAGGGGTTTTTAAATACATGTTTCTGCAGTTAGGGTTTTCTGTATCTACTCCTCTACTTTCTTGTAAATTTTGAGAAGTTTTTTTTTTTTTCAAAAATGCAAAGTTTTTTAAACATTTTTTTAAGGTAGCCTTTCTGAGGGCGTTTGGTGTTGATTTTGACTTAGGATATGGTAGCCCTTTCTCATTCCGAACTTGTAAAATACCGGCGCTTTGACAGTGCTTTCTGTGCACGATCCTAATGCCAAAAAGGCACCTTTCACTTGCGCATGATACACTTCTGGATGGCATCACCTGAGAATGCTGCTGGACAAAACCGACTGTGTTGTTATTATACACCACCAGACGGCACTGGCCGTGTCAGCCTGATATGCAGACAGGTGGAACTGTCGCGTGTGCAAGATACGCCACAAAATGACCATATTGAAACGCTACTGGTAACAATGTAATAACAGCAACAGAACCTTTGTGGAGAGAGGCTTGGACAGCATGCATTTTTTAATATTACACACTGGCTGAAGACTATAGACTGGTATTATGACTGAGAGGATGGAAGATACTCCAAATATCGTTATATCACACCGCTCAGCCTTACCTGGAAGGCTTATGCCTGGGTGCAAGAAAGAAACCAACTGGTGAACCAGATTGCATCCCGGGCTGTTTCTTTGCAGAGATATCCTAGTTTGCTTGATTTGATTGTAGATAATTTGAATCTCTCACTTCTTCAGAAGTGGCTTAAAATGCCTTTAAGCCCAAACCTAAACTAGGTGCAGGCTGATGGGGAGTTCTTATCAAATGGATTCCCATGTTTATGACATGTGAGTGTTTACATCCCGAGACTTCTCAGGATTGTATGATTACATGAGTTTTTTTTGAGTGAGGGTAAAAAATACTGTGCAATGACAATATAACATTAGATTCACTGAATAGTTTTATTAAATTCAATAACAAACTAAAGCTGAGGCATCTGTGTTTTCAATTCACCTTATATGTGATTTCTGTAGGCAATATTAATGGAAGCACCCCATAAACTTTCTTTGTTATGCAGATGATACCCAATTAAATCCATCAATCTAGCCCAAACAAACCAATAGATTAACTAAACTTCAAGCATGCACAAATGACATAAAAACCTGGATAATTATCAATTTACTAATGTTCAACTAAGAATAAAAAAAGCTGATGTTATTGTACTTGGCCATAAATAACCCTGAAACTCATAGTTTCTCTAGATGGCCTCCAGGATCACTGTCTGGAGCATGCTGACAATTGCTGCTCACCTGAGCAGAAACGGTGGCTTGATGATTTTTTATGCGTGACATCTGCTTTTGTCAGCAGAAACAGACAGTAAATATGATGTTTTGATTATTATATTGACTCTATATCCCTTTTTACTGCAGTTTAAAAGTCTCTCTCGGTCACAGAGATGAGGAAATACAAAGACATCTGTTTTACTCTAACCTCCCTGCTTCCCTTTCAAAACAAAAGCCCTCTGACAGTGTCTCTGTAGACAGAATGCTATCAGTTGCCGATACAATGCATTTTAATTTGAAACATTTACAGGACCAGGTTGTCAGCTGTGTAGGAGCTCCACAAATTCATAAATGACTGGAAAATGTGCTTATATATATGAAAATACAGTACTAATAGCAGCGGGCCGTGACACAGCAGTGACATTGCAACAACGCTGCACATGTGAACAGCACAAGCATGAAACACACTGCAGTACGGTGAGGATGACATCTTGCGTACCTGACGTGTGCTATGTGAAACGGGCCTTGCCTTGCCGTAAAGCTCTCTTCCTCCTCACTTTCACTTTTGTTTTAGATGCTGCATAACCATCAAGCTCCCATGCCGTGTCACTTTTGCATATTTTGGAGCTCACGAACTTCCTTGTTTTGCATAATGTGAAGTGTTCCCAAACTTTTGAAGTTTTCATAGGAAACATTCTCTCTACCTCTGCCATGCCTCTTCAAAACACTGGCTTCTCCCACCTGCATGTGACATAAACAGTTCTGCAACACAGCGAGTGACATAATAATCGCACGACATTATGAATGGACAATTTTATTCTTTGCCAACACATTTAATAATCTATAATAATCGATTTTATCGATTCATTGTTGCAGCTCTAATCTCGGAGTCATATTTCATCAAATATGTCCTTTATCTCCCATATAAAACAACCTCAAGGACTGCCTTTTTACACCTGCATAACATTGCAAAAATCAGGTACATCATGTCTCAAAACAATACAGGAAAACTAGTCCATGCATTTGTTACTTCAAGAAAAGATTACTGTTCCTAATTGCAATATGGTTGATGTAATAGGGTTTTAGGTGTTTTAATAAATAATTTCCACTCTGATGGATTACTGAAACATTATTATTTCAAGTTTTTTCAGGGTGATTTTAAATTGAATGGAAGTTCTGGAGAGAATGGAAACTAATCAGAAGTTCTGAAGTACTTTGGGAAATGGTTGACAGTACATAAAGTCTAGATATTATTTCTAATGAAGGGGCTTAACAATGCAGAAACCCAGTGTGGTCCTTTATTGGTCAGTTTTTGTGAACACTGCCATAGAGGTGTTACTTAAAAGTATGTTATAGCAACAAGGTCAAAGAGGTGGTGCTGTGCCGCACTGTACTATATTCAGAGCTTGTTTCTAATAATCTGCACCACTCATGGATGCAAATGGAAAGAACCAAAAATTATAAACACCTCTTGGTATAACTTAGTCTTTTTCAACACCACATTTTACTATGACCTCAATAACAACAGTTATAATAACAATAATAATTGAACAACAATAATTAAATGTACACATGTTCATTAGAAAAAACAGAAAATACTGTAGTTTGTGTGTGTCCTCTTACTTATGTGTGCATTTTTAGGACTGTTTTTTTCATGAGCATTTCAGTGTTGTAACAACATATAATGTGTGTCTGTAATGTTTTTTTTGGGAGTGAGTGCTGAACAGAGCTTTGAAAATACCTAGCTGCCATTTCCTGGCACACATGGTCTCCATCATCCAGATCGGCAGTGTTGGCTCCATCATGGCAATGGCCATATTTCCAAAACAAATGGCACCTGGGCAAAACAATGAGTGTCAGTGTCATTTAGGGTCTGTTTTTGTTCTTTGGTCCTTATTTGCTCTTTGTTGCAGTGACAGTCATGGAGACATGATGGGAAAGGCCAGCTCACACAAGAACACATACATTCGTATTACCCTACTTAAGAGTATCATATAGTGACACTAATTCCTAGCCGCTGAGCCTGAAAAGATGCCTCTAAATTTTGTGGATTTTTTTTAATCTGGTGACAGCTCCCCTGACCATCTCTCCTCCTCTCTCCCTCTCTCCCCCCCTCTCTCTTTCTCCCTCTGTTATTTCATTACTGTAATTTAATTGTTATTTATGACATCTATTGTACGTCTGTCCGTCCTGGAAGAGGGATCCCTCCTCAGTCGCTCTTCCTGAGGTTCCTACCATCCCCCAAGTTTACTGCAGTTAGGGACAAACACCCTTTTTTTTTTTTTTTTAACTAAAATGGCCGACTGTAAGAAAAGGAGGAAGTGCAAGCCTGTTGGTTTCAACTTTTTCTTTTGTGGACAGAGAAGCTTGTTACTTACTCCAATATACTTACTCCAATACCACTTACTTACTACTCAATATATGCATGGGACTCTTATTATCACCCACAATATTATCATAGAGTGCATTTAGAAATTTTACACCTATCATTATTGTAATATAACATGCATCTGTTTCCATTGTTGCTGTGCCTCTCTCCCCCCTGTCTTCCCCTCTCTCTTTCTCTCTCCTTTTTTGTCATGATTGTATTTCAATTGTTATTTACGACATCTTTTGCACATCTGTCCCTCCTGGAGGGAAAAGGATTCCTCATCATCCTCTGCCACTCTTCCTGAGGTTTCTTACTTTTTTGTTTTCTTTCCCCATTACAGGGGTTCTTTTTTTTCGGGAGTTTTTCCTTGGTGATGTGAGGGTCTAAGGGCAGAGGGATGTCGTACACTGTAAAGCCCTCTGAGGCAAACCGTGTTTTGTGATAATGGGCTTTATAAATAAAATGTACTTGACTTGACTTGACTTATTGATACACTTTTTTTGGTGGTATTGTTTAAAGTTGAGTGTGGCCCTTTTTTTCTCATCTTGGTACGTATCTGTGTGTGTCCAATATGAAAGGCAATATCCCATGGATACCTCTAAGTGGGCTGAGCTTCGGTTTCTATACATCTACTCTATTTTCTTACCTGCTGCGATAAGAATGTATGGATCCTTCATTAGTGTCAGCAGTGGGGTCCCCTTCTGACTCTGTGAAGGACACAGACACAATAGTAACATTCTATAAAACAAAAATTGTATACTGTCATTCTTAACCAAACCTACTGTTAAAGATTCAAGCTATAAATCTCAACACAATCTGCTTTTGACTACATAGAGAGAAAAAATCTACTTATTTTGTACGTTTGCACACAAACTGAATAATCTGAAATATAATCTTTGAAAACTAATGTATGGTTTGGGTGTCATAGCATTGACTGAATACAATCGCGAACAATGTTTGTAACCATATTTAATAATAAAATACCATTGGATGCACAAACTCCCAAATGTTTAACTCCTCAAATGTCATATAGCAGCAAATCATTACTTAATAGGGAATTATTGAGGAACCAATGAGAAATTAACCATTAGTTAATGGTCAGTTCTTTTTTTTTTTTAAAGATTATTTTTTGGGGCTTTTTTGCCTTTAATTGGATAGGAAAGGTCAAGGGTGAAGGGGGGAGAGAGAGAGAGGGGGTGACATGCATAAAGGGCCGAGGCTGGAATCAAACCCACAGCCATTGCGGTGAGGACACAGCCTCTGTACATGGGGCGCCCACTGTATCCACCAAGCCACCAGGCGCCTCAGTTAATGGTCAGTTCTTGAGTAACTCCCAATCAAATGCCATACAGTAACTAATCATTAGTTAATTCATTGATTGATAATGACTTAGGGTACTGATAAGGAACGAATGAGGAACTAACTGTTCCTGTATGTATGTCAATTTAATACTGTGGTGATAATAACTTATTTTTATTATGTTTAGCCGTGACTAAAGTTGTCTCTGATTTGAACATGATTGTGATATTGGTGATGTAACAGATTTAACAAATGAGTAACATATATGGATGTCCAAAGAGATTTTCTTTAAATTTAGGGCTTTTATTTTGATAGCTTTCGCTTAGATGATAACTTCCTGTATAAAGCAGGGGTAGCCATTTTGTTTGTTGCTGAGGGCAGATGAGGTTTGCAATCCTCAGTCATCCTTTCCTCTGCTTGTTTTTGTGGTATTGCCACAATACCTGTGCTGTGACTGCACTGATGTTGTACCTCCAGCTCGCCTGTGTCGTGGGCCTTGGTTGCGAAGATGCCGTGATCCTGCTCGATGCGACCTTCTACTGCCAATATTATGCATCAGGCCTACCCTATTAATATACGCATGGGACTCTTAACAACACCTACGATATTTACAACGTAACATCACAGGCTATCAAAGAGTGCATTTAGCAATTTTATGTCTATCACTATTGTTATATGATATGCTATTGTTACCATTATTGCTGTGCTTTTCTCCCCCTCTTCCCCTCTCTTCCCTGCTCTCTCTTTCTCTTTCCTTTTTGTCATTACTGTAATGTAATTGTTATTTACGAGATCTATTGCATGTCTGTCCTTCCTAGAAGAGGGACCTCTGTTCCTGAGGTTTCTACCCCCCCCCCCCCAGACAATGTGAAGGTCTAAGGGGCAGAGGGATGTCATATACTGTAAAGCCTTCTGAGGCAAACTGTGTTTTGTGATAATGGGCTTTGTAAATAAAATTGAATTGAATATTAAATTGAATTTAACGGTCAAGTAATAATTAAGTAATGATTCAGTACTCTCTAACTACTCAGTATGATATTTCACTTTATGTTTTACTTTTTAGTTTTTTGTGGAACTTTTGAGGTTTGTCAAACTATCAGTGCAAACATCTAGGTAAAGAGGATAAATACTAGCTTTGATCCAGACCACATAAATGCACAAGACAATTTCTGCATCCATCTCTGCATCTGGGGAAATGCTGAAGTAGACATAGCAGGACTAAACACTTGCTGTGGTTCTTTCCAAATTGTTCTTCTTGGGATTCCAAATGCCTTTCTCTGCCATGCTGTTCCGTGCACGGGCTGATGCTGAGGGGCTCAGGGGTAGCTTCTACTCTCAGGCCACTGGGATCCCAAATAGGATCACTGCTCCCTCCAACCATGCATATATTGATGCTAATTTGTTCATTATTTATAAGTAATACTTATTGGGCTTCTTTGTTGCACAGTATGCAGGAGCTGGCAGGATTACATTTGGCCAATGAAGATTGGTTGATTGGTTATTAGGTTGTTCCTCATTTGTTCCCTCACTCATTTTACTAATCAACTAATTTTAGGAGTTACCAAAGAATTGATCATTAACTAATAATTAGCTCCTCATTCATCCCTTATTAGTTACTGCACTCATTTCTAAATTAACTTTTCATTAACTAATGATTAGTTACTGTATGACATTTGATTGGGAGTTAATCAAGCACTGACCATTAACTAATAATTAGCTCCTCATTCGCTCCTCATCAGTTCCTTCGGTCATTATCAATTAATGAATTGTTAACTAATGATTAGTTACTGTATGACATCTGAGAGGAGTCACTCAAGAACTGACCATTAACTTATGATTAGTTCTTCATTCGTTCCTCATTAGTTCTTCTCAGTTTTGGTGTACCTTATTATGGTTAGTTCCTCATTGGTTCCTCATGTTGTTCCTTAAGTAATGGCTAGCTACTGTATGGCATTTGATTGAGAGTTACTCAAAAATGGATCATTAAGTAATGATTAGTTCCTCATTCGTTCCTCAGTTACTACTCTTTTTTGTGTACCTTATTGTAAAGTGTTACCTTTTTATTTACAAAAACTTTGAATAAATAATAAAAACTAAAAGTAGCACATTGTGATTCTATGCCTACATGCATCAGTCAGGTTGAACTTGCAGTTTACAGCCATGTCTATAAAAACATGGATGCTTCACACACATCCTGTTCCTAGTAGCACAGAAGGTCTCTACAGTCAGCTCAGTTTTAAGGTGGACACCAAAGATTCATGCCACCTATTAGGGCTTCCCTTCTGTTCCTGAGATATGATGTTGCGTAATGGTCAGGAAAGTGTTTTTATGCAGAATTTTCTGGTGTCCCAGTTAGCATTTGACCTCTAAGATGTAAAGTGAACTTCATCATTATATCCTATGAAATATTTGTGAGAAATATGAGCATATGAATTCTTCAGTTATGGCCAAAAACATATTGTATGAGGTCACTGTTACTTTGACCTTTGACCTAGGGCCACCAGATTCTAATCAGTTCATTCTTGAGTCCATGTGGACATTTGTGCCAAATTTGAGGAAATTCCCTCAAGGTCATCTTCAGATATCATATTCAAAAGAAAAACATTCATGCAAGGTCACAGTGACATTGACCTCTAAACATCAAATTCTAGCTCACTGTTAAGTCCAAGTGAATGTTTGCGTCAAATTAGAAGAAAATCAGCACTTTCACAGGAATGAGACAAATGTAAGGTCACAGTCAGCTTAACCTTTGACCGCCAAAATAGAATCAGTTTATCCTTGTGTCCACTCAAACATTTGTGCCACGTTTGGAAAAATTCCCTCAAGGTGTTCTCGAGATATTACATTCACAAGAACGAGACAGATGAGGTCACATTGACCTTGACCTTTGACCTATAATAACCAAAATCTAATCGGGTCATCATTGACTCCAAGTGAAGGTTTGTGCCGAATTTGAAAAAAAAAATAAAAATCCCTCAAAGTGTTCTTGAGATATCCCGTTCATGAGAATGACAGACAACACAAAAACATGATGCCTCAGACCTCAGCTGTCACTAGCACAGAGGCATAAAAATAACTCAAATATGAGAAGAAAATGAAATTTCAGTCTGTATTCTGAAGACAGACTCCCTTCTATAATAAATCCTAGTGAACATGTCTATGACCTAAAAGAATCTGCACGTTATTTGGAGCTAATGAAAAGTCAAACACCTTACAGACAGGAAACAGAAAATGGGATTTCCTGCTCAATACAAAGAGAATAACAGTGAGCCGAATACAGCTTGGCTTGAACTGAATGGGGCAATTGTGTCTTGCTTCAAGTCTCTGTGGAACCTTATTAAAGTATCCAAGCAGGCTGCTGGACATTTCTCAGAAATACCTGATGATGAATTACATTGAAAAAATGAAAGAATGCACTAATGACCAGACACAGATTCTATTGTTGGCTTTGCTTGCAGTAACAGATATTTTTTTTCTTTTATCTCAGCCACTATGTTAAACTTCTGTTCAAGCAACAGAGTATTCTTTCTCTCTCTCTCTTTCCTGAAGGGGTCATTAATTAGTGTTAAAATTTTTTCTCTTAATGAGGTCACTGAGGCCTCTGTCAAGTGCTTTTCACCCTCTTTATCCTGACTGGCTTCAAGAGCCATTAATACATATACCCCAGCCATCTTGTGAGCACAGTTATAGACATGTTGATAATTTCCAGAGCATCCCACATTACGGTTGGGTAGATCATTCTCCCATAAAGAAATCATAATAAGTAAAAAAAAAAGAATCATCAAATGCTTTGAAACCTTAGCAAATTGCTTTATTTGAAAAACATGGCTAGAAGGCAACGAGCATCTTTACAGGAAAATATCCCAGGATTAGCAGGAAAAAAAGAAAAGAAAAGAAAAACAGCACATAAAAGAAAAAGGAAGTAAAAAGGAAAGTAAAAAAAACAAAGGAAATGAAAGTGCTTAAAAATAATAATAATTGTGTAACATAATTTAGATATATAATTATGATAATTATATAGTTTTATGGAAATTTTGACATTCTCTTATCTAATTTTCAATATTTTTTTTGCAATTTGCAGGACATTTCTTGCCAAGTTGCTCATTGCATCTTTCCCCATGTGTTAAAAGAAAACAAACCTATTTGCTCAGCATTCAAATGATGAGACACTTGTGAAAGTGATGTTGCTCCAGGTTTCAAAGTGAATCAGACAAGTCTGCTGAACACTGATATTTCACCTACAAAGCTGCATCACATTTCAGTTCATACCTTTAAACTGCTGAGTGTTTGACTATTGACTATGAAATTTCTTTTTAAGTTTTTCTGCATTTAAACTCCATGCTGAGGAACAAACATGGAGAAACAGACAAATATGGCTGACAGTCATGGGCTCTTTCGCTTTTTACCGCCTGCATTACAACTCATGAGCTTTGTTGTCAAAAAATATCCACTTATTAATTCTCATTTACTTATAAATTTTTCAAATAGCCTTCTAATTGGCTGTTGCCTGACACCTCTTGGTAGCCAGACTCAATGATACTCGACACCACAGATCAGAGAATGGAGCCATTCAAAAGTCTGACAAAATATTACTTTCATCAATTACACTTCATTATGTTGCTGCTCTTCAGGTTTTTTATGCTCACATACATAATTTGATGCTAGTTATTTTAACTTTGCTTTTGAAATTAAGATTGGAACATAAATGTTTTAGTGTCCTTATTTACCTTTGTGAATGTCAGGCACTGTCAAGTACTTTGCATCAGTGTTAAAGGCGCTATATATAAACTGGGTCTCATTTATGAAACACCAGTAGCACGAATTTGTGTGTAAAATGTTTCAAAGAAGGAAATTTCAGCATTTATGAATATGTTAATAGCTCTGATCTTTTTTTAAGTACTAATGGAATCTACAGCTGCCTCTGACTGCAGGTAGTGCTTGTGTCAAAAAAGGAATGCACAGAAATATTGCTTGTCATTATTAGAAATTACAATTTTTAATTCATATTGTGCTCTGTTATGTTTAGTTTTCTCCCACTGCTGGGGAGGCAGGAAACAAACACTGCCAACCAAGTCATCTTGCAGCCCTCCTTTCTCTTTTTCTTTCTTTCATTTTCCATCCTTCTCTTGTGTGCATCCCCGCTCCCCCAGCTCTTAACATGCTCTGTTGTTCTGTCCCCACGCCTCCTATCTCTTTCCGTCTTGATTCAGTTCTGTGAAACTCCTGTTAAAGTGCCATTTATGCATCACAACAGTTTCATAAAATAAAAAATAAAATAAAATCATAATTATAATGCTAAATCGGTGAGAGCCCAACACGATTCATGCCAGAGGAAAAAGTGAGAAATAACAACTGGAAATAACTTTTATCTCAGCTTCGGAAAAATTTTACTTTACCTCTCTCGCTTTCTTTGTTAGCAGCATGTACACAGGTGGACAGGATGCACCTATGCATTGTAATTGCCCCCTCCTAATTTGGTGCTCACTGGCTGTTGATGGGCAAGGATGTATGCTAGGTGCTGACTAGCAGGAGCGTGCTGTCAATTTACGACTGATTGGCATTCATGAACATAAACACATGCCTACGATCCTGCAGTGTTCTTAAATCTGCTGTAGGTTTTTAGTACCACAGTGTTTTATGCGCAGATCTACTCACAGACTAACATTTTATGAATCACACTCAGTAAGTGCAGTCCATTATCTGTTTACCAAGAGCCGTGGATGTTTTGTTAGGTGCCATCCACTTTCTCCATTTCTCTCCACACTTCCTGTATTCACTATCCAATTAAAAAAACATAGTCTTTAACATGTTCTGCAGCTGGAAAGGTCACCTCAATAATAAGATCACTTTCAGGAAATGAATTATCAAGGCAAAGAAAAAAACAAACAACACACCTCTGGTTCCACCTTGGTGGGCTGAAGAACAAAGAGCTGCAGAGCTGTAGAGACACACAGTGAATACACTTAATGGATTCCTTTCATTTCAAGGATACATATTGTTTCAAAATGTATGAAATCATGTTGTTTAAACAAAATTCATTCATTTAAACAATTCCTTCTACAGTGAACATGTTTACAATAGTCTGGTTTTTGCTCTAATTTAAAAAAGACAAAATTCCTACTAAGCTGTTCACATGTCTAATGAAAATTAATATTCCACTAATACTCCTGTTTACATGCAGCTGTGCATTCTCTTAATGATGTGCCCTCACATGTCATTTATCATAATAAAACAAAGAAATAGAAGAGCTGGAGCTGCTTCTCATTTTGCTTCTTTGCATTAAAACTTTGATTTTTTTTTCACAGTTTCCTAGTGGTGGCTGACTAGCTGGACTCCCTTTCCTGCAACCATCTTCTTGAGATGGGCTTTGCTGCTTTTTTTCCCCCAGGTATCCAAAAAACGTAGTCTTTCATAAAAAAGCAGGAATGTTTCTGGACAGAAATGTGGGATTCCTTCTTTTACATGCATCTCCACCACAGCTTTGCAAACTGTTGGCTAGTTGGTTTGTGTACAAGGTATCCATTACAACACACAGAGCCGACTGTAAACAACCAGCGGCAGTGTGTCGCAAACTGCAGCAGTTGAGATGCATATTCCATATTTGCTGTATACATGCCCAAATACTGCTTCTAAAACCCAAATAATTGGGGCATATCCCACATGTCTCTGTCGGATATTGCTAATTCTGAAAACAGCCTAATTTCAAGTATTTCATGGAAATATGCTTGTTATATAAGCCACATCAAATTCAGAATATTGTCATATTCATAACAATAAGGGAATATTGGTGTGCACGTATCCATGGCCTTTTACTATTATTCATTTGGACGTAAGAAACAATATAACTATACCTCCATCAAACAAAGCCAGGAAAGCCAGAATCAGGAAAGGAGCCGTCTTTCCAACAAACTCATACATGACGCTGCCGAATGGGGGTCCAACTGTGAAGGACACATGGGTCAGTTTTGGAAAAATCAACTTCATAGTTGCTGTAGTTACAGCAGCTTTCCCCCTCAGTTACTCGCAAACATATCTTAATGAATAAATATGTTAGCTCAACATGTAAAACTGATGTTTTGTCAGTTGTGACTTTACAGACACATTATGTGGATACACACCTAGCACTCCTAATGCCAGACCTCCCAGAGCGATCCCGATAGCGTGACCTCTCTCCTCATCATCTGTGTACACACTCGCAAGCATTCCCATCCCTGAAAACACAGACATATAGATCCTGTTTTTACAGTTGCTGACACAGGGTGGCAAAGCCTACAACACTTATACAGTAAATACTATTTAACATAAGTGCTGAGGTAGCTAGTTCCATGATGATGACGACTTTCTTATTTAAAAGTAGAATCAGTACTGTTTTGGAGCAAACGACCCACATATGAGTGTGAGCAGTGTTATAACAGGTGATTGGCTGGAGTCTTTCTCACGTTTTGGTCACATGAAGTCTGCAGCAGGACGTGGTGTTTGCCATAATAATGCATCTTAGTTCATTAAGAGACAAATAGCCTCCCTGTGCGTGATAAACTTGAACTCATATTGACATGGATGAGAGGTTGGCATATTCGTCACTGCTTCTTTTATGTATGATTATATTTGAGTTCATTTCTATGTTTTCCTATCCATCCATGCATCCATGCATCCATCCATCCATCCATTCATTCAATGGAAGGATGTTCTAAATAAAACTTCAAATAGAATTAAAGCTGCAAGCAGCGATGAACGGGCCCTCGCACCCCCACGCTAGTCGGGGTTACTGGCGTGACTTCAACTGTCCCAGTCTTTAATTTTAGTGAAAGTCGGAAAATGCATGCAGACAATGTGGACCATTATGTGGTGCCTTAAACAACACAAATGTAAGTCATTGTCTACATGATTTGTAGACCAAACCACGTAAATTTCTTGTATGTCAAAGGATAATTGTGTTACAAGGTATACTTCCTGTTGCCAGGAGGTGGTGCATTGAGTATCACATGTTGAAGTGCTCAGGGCTGCAACCTGATCACAACCGTCAAATTTGGGGCCAATCAGTTATTGCAAACTAAAGTTACAGCAACTTCCTGTTTGGTGGCGAATACTCCATTGCTATGGCAATGGCTTTCATTGAAAACATATGATCTTCACAAGGAGGCATCATGAAGGTCAGCTTTTGTTACCAAGTTTGAGCTGAATGTGGTCAACCTGAAAGGGGATGCACCTAAAAATATATATCAGTTTCCAGTAGGTGGCGGTATGCTGATAAGTCAAATGAGCAATGCATATGTGTTCAGGTCAGGACTCTCATCAAGCATGAGAAATTAGGGGCAGATTGAACAATGTCTGGCTGAGTTACAAAAACCTAGCCACACCCACATGGTGTGACAAAAACCCAGAAACTGAATAACTTTCGATGTCCCAGGATCTTTCATTTCAGTGAAATTCGGAACAAGCGGGCAGAGAGTTTCAATTCAATCAATCCAGTTAGATATTTCATATGCAGTAATATGTCCTGTGTCCACTAGGTGGCGCTAGAGGCCAGACAAACACATCATCTGTAGACCAAACCATGTAAATGTCATGTAAATCAAAGTATAGTTGTGTTAAGAGGCTTACTTCCTTTTTCCAGTTGGTGGTGCTGTGATTATCAGACCTAATTGACATGTTGCTGTGTTTAGGGCTGCGACTTGATCGCACCTGTAAAATTTGGGGCCAATCAGTCGATACAAAGTGAAGTTATAACAACTTCCTGTTTGGTGGCTAAGACCATGTTGTCATGGCAACGATGTTCATGAAAAAGCTCTGAAATCACAAGCAGGCATCTTCAAGGTCTCAACACTTTTCTTACCAAGTTTGAGCTGAATATAGTCAACCTGTAAGGAGGTGCACATCAAAATATTAATAATATAACTCCCTGTCTTCAGTAGGTGGCGCTTTGATGATTACTCAATTGAGCCATGCAGATATGTTCAGACTGGGACTCTTATCAAACATAAGAAGTTTTGGGCAGATCGGATGATGTTTGGCTGAGTTACAACAACTTCCTGTTTCATGGTGAAACATCAAAGTTGGAAACCAAGTCACGGCCACATAGTGTGAGAAAAATCAGTTTTTATGTCACATGTCTTTAGGTGTCATTGACCACAGTCAATTGGGAGAAACCTGTAGGAGATACACATCAAAGAAGAACACGTGATTTGTGTGATGATTTGTTTGGCCCCATAACAGCCACACGGTGTGACAAAAACTCACGATTTTAATAACTTTTGGTGTCCGACTCCTTCTTAGAAGATGTTTTTAATTTCTGAAATCTGTAGGAGAAGATATAAAAAACATGATCCCTGAAAATGGCCAAAAACGTGAAAAAATTGCAAATTCAAATCAAAATGGCCGACTTCCTGTTGGATATACCGTATGGGTCCAAGAGACTTTTTTATTTGTCTTGGGGTGTTACATGTGCCTACCAAATTTGGTTAATGTAGGTGAAAGCAGAGGCGGGGCTGTGTTACACAGATGTAATAGGGGTTGCTTCTGAGCAATTTTTTTAAAATTTGCACCTGAGACCCTTAAAATATCAAAATTTTCACCAGACCTGATAAAGTTGCAAAGTTTCATGAGTTTTTGAGTATGATAATGCCCCCCAAAAGGCAATTCATTTATAGGAAGAAGAAGAAGAAGAAGAAGAAGAAGAAGAAGAAAAAGAGGAATTCCTTAGATTTCAATAGGGTCCTCGCACCAGTTCGGTGCTCAGGCCCTAATAATAATTCCTTGGATTTCAATACGGTCCTCGCACCCGTTCGGTGCTCGGGCCCTAATAATAATAATAAAAATAAGAAGAATTCTATCAGTTTCAAGAGGGTCCTGGCACCGTTTGGCGCTCGGGCCCTTATAATAATTAAAGCTACAAGCAGTGATGAATGGGCCTTCGCACCCCCATGTATGTTGGGGTACTGGTGGGACTCCAGCTATAGAGATCGTGTATTTCTGTAAAAGTCGCATAATATACGCAAAGAGTTTGAACCCTGGAGTAAGCTATTTCACATTGTGTAGTACTTCCAGCTGCCAGCTTCCAGCTTCCAGCAGTGGAGGAGAGACAAATTCCATGTCATCTTTTTGTACATCATTATTGTACAAACCACATCAATTTCATTCAAATCCAATGGTAACTGTCCCTCAAGGCTTACTTCCTGTTGCCAGTAGGTGGCGCTATTATGACTAATGAATATTGTCATACAGATGTGTTCAGAGTGGGCCCCTAATAAAACCTATGAGGTTTCAGGAAGATTGGACAACGTACACCAAAGTTACAACAATGTCCTGTTTTCTTGAGAAACATCAAAATTGTACGCCACATAATGGAAAATCCGTAAAAGTTTTTTGCGGACCATTGATAACTTTCAATTGAGAAGGTCTTAAGATCATACACACAGAATTTCAACTGGATACAATCAATTGTGTAGGCCAAGTTGATAAAGTATAAAAAAAAAAGTTATTTCCTGTGGCCACTAGGTGGTGCTATCATGACTAATGAATATTGTTATATAGATGTGTTCAGGGCAGGACCCCCATCAAACCTATGAAGTTTCAGGCAGATCGGACAATCTACACTAAACTTACAATAATTTCCAGTTGTATGGCAAGACATCAAAATTGTATGCCACATAACTGGAGAACAGTAAAAGTTTTGCACAGACCATTGATAACTTTTAATTGGGAAGGTCTTAAGATCATACACACAGAATTTCAACCAGATCCAATTATTGTGTAGGCCAAGTTATTAAAAGAATAAAAATAACATTATTTCCTTAGGCCACTAGGTGGCGCAATCATGGCTAGTGAATATTGTTATACAGATGTGTTCTGCGCGGGACCCTTATGAAAAGTTTCAGGCAGATCGGACAATGTACAGCAAAGTTATAACAATTTCCTGTTGTATGGTGAGACATCAAAATTGTACGCCACATAACTGGTAATCCGTTAAAGTTTTGCGCAGACCTGTGATAACTTTTCATCACCAGGGGGTTGAGAATGGACTCACCAATTGTGAAGTCGATCGGATGAATCCTGTAGGATTGACCAAACCATGTAAAATATCACGTAAATCCAATGATAATTGTCCCTCAAGGCTTACTTCCTGTTGCCAGTTGGTGGCACGACTATGACTAGTAAATATACCGTTCGGTGATCGGGCCCTAAAAAATGACCATGATAATTAGAAATCAAGTCCATATCTTTGAAGAAACATGCAATTTTTCCAATGACTCTCCTGTCAGATTTAATAACTAAAATAACGTGATATGAATTGTACTTATGTTTTTCTTTTTCTACAAGGGTATACACAATAATGTGTGTGTGTGTGCATTTATGGCACCATATTGCATCGTATCGTATCATATCTTTTGTTGTTAAAAGGTATCCTCTGACTTAAATGAACCAGTTGTCAGTTTTTTTTTCATGGAATTAACTTTATGATGCAAGATATCCTATGAATTTTATTTTGTTTCTTTTTTAATTTCAATTTTTATATTTCTTTACTATTTAAAATTCCATTTTTTATGATTTATCACTCCTGTATCACTATGCCACATATTTCTTAAAATATACATTTAAAAAAATATTTTTTTTTAAAGAGAGAGGGAGGTCTTACCGGCCACAGAGGAGCAAGAGGAGCCCACACCTTGCAGAGATCTGGCCAGAAACAGCAGAGCGTAGCTCGATGAAAAGGCAAACACTTCACAACAGCGAGAACAACAGAAATATAGACAAAGGAACATCAGACATGATCCAAGCGATCTGATTTTCTAATAATGATGACATGTCTGGAACTTACTGATTGTAGAGATGAACATGATACAAAAGCCTGCAAATATGGGAAGCTGGTATCCTATTCTAAAGACACAAAGAGAAAGGACAGACATTACATTTGTGCAGTAAGCATATAATTAGTCACATATGTCTACACAAATATACAGTACATGACATAAAAAACTTCATTCCTTTCATAATGTCTCCTTCTAAAGTAGTGAGACCTGCAGCAAATTTGTTTTGGAGGGCTGCTGATTGCCAGTTTGAATCCACTATTGCTTTGGTCAACAAGGACCAGTATGGTAATGTAGATCATGAATACTCTAGGTATCGCCTGCTGGCCAAATCTGGCTTACGGCAGTGTGCTAATTCACAATAAAAGTGATTCACACTGGGAATTGTTTTTGTACTTTTAGTATACATAAGGTGCCAGAAAGCATAAAGCAGCATCAAAATAGGGCTTTTGTATATATATATATAAAAAAAGTATCAGTGGAAGATGCCCTGCATCCTTGGACAGAGGTCCTAGCTAAGCCCCTAAAATCGTAGAAATGTCCTGAAATCCTAGCAATGCCTTAAAATCCTAGAAATGTCCTAAGATCTGAGAAACTTCCTAAAATCCTGGAAATGTTCTAAAATCCTGGAAATGTCCTCAAATCCTGGAGACCTCCTAAAATCCTAGATGTGTCCTAAAATCCCATAAACATCCTAAAATCCTAAAAATGCCCTTAAGTCCTAGAAACATCCTAAAATCCTAGATATGCCCTAAAATCCTAAAAATGTCTTAAAATCCTGGAGACTTGCTAAGACTGCCCCCTGGCCTTGTTTTCATTTTGCAAAAGTGGTCCACATGCAAAGCCAGTTGAGTGTCCCTGGTGTAGATTGTCTCCATCTGTATATGGGGTGTCAAAACAGCAAGCGGCACCACCATGTAGCAATATGAAAGCATAACCTGAAGGTCAAAACAATCAAAATAAATTGCAAAGCAAAAATTGTCTTGTAACACCATAAACACGAAGCATTTGTAGAAATTCTGCATTTGCATGACACCTTCTTGCCAGTTACAATTGTTAGCCTGACATTTTAACCGGAGGAGGATGACAACATTGTGTTTCATTAAAATGCTAAAAGCTGTCATGCACATCAGAGCTAGTGTATTCCCCCGTAGACACTCGACATGCTTGACTTGCCTTGTATTGTCCTCTGTCAGGAGGGAAGGTGACTAAGAACCGGTAATGTTCCTCGCCTCAATTACACCATATCTGAGTGCCCATCTGAGCCACTAAATATTGCTTTTGAGGTGGGTGCCAGTAATGTTGGAGCATCTACACTACCTCTCTCCCCTACACATCTATCTTACATTCTGCTCAAGTCTTCAGACAGGCTCTGTTCTGGTAGGTTTTAATCTTCAGAAAGTTTCTGTTGTTTTTGGCCCATTATTATTACTCTCCTCCAGGAATGTAGGTACCACTCAACCTGTGGCCAAAAAAAACAACAAAAACATAGAAAATGGAAAGATTAAACCCAAAAAATAAAAAAGAGACGATCATAAGAGAAGAGGAATACCAGATATTACATCCAGCCAATTTGCTCAACCTAATTCAATAATAATGGTCTCTCCTTTGCCATAAATTTGCTGTTGTATTTTCATTATAGTGATTGCAATATCAGATGCTCGACCAAATAAATCATCAAAGTGCAGTCTGTAAAAGATTTGAAAAAACATGCCCTAATCTGTCCAGGGCCGCTGAATTGACTGATCCCAACAGAATTACAATCAAGCACATAAACTTTTAGTGCTTTATGCAGCTTTTCACAGCATGATGACTGAACCACACAGTACTGCTGAACCCGAGGTGCCCTTTGATGATTCTTTCACACACAGTTTCAGGTCTTAAGACAAGTATACTTTGAGAGGTGTTTAGGTTGATCAACATGTGTCAACGATTATCACACTCAGATATGCTGAATAAATAATCCAGCCAGCCATGCATGAAAAAAAGACAGATGCACATGCACATACATGTGATCACACATAATCAGGAACTGTGCTGTATTTGATTCAGGAGGATTGGATCTGTTGCAGCTGACATGACATTACACCCTCAAAACCTACATGATATCAAACATGTTGACATACGCATCATTTGATTATCCTCTCTGGAACTTAAAAAAGAATCTGTATATCTTCAATTTCTGTTAGATGTTGAATTCGATAAGAGCATAATTGTTATTTTGAGCTTTCCAAACAAAAAGGGGAAATCTGAAGCACATGTTTGGCCCTGGGCTAGCAGGAAGCCTCTGTGGCCCGAAAGGACTCGTTGATAAATTATGATACTATGATACTATGATACTCTTGCTCTGTTCTTTGTCATTCTGATTTAAATGACATTATTTCCTCTCCAGTGTTCTTTTTTGTATTTTCTTTTTAACATTTCTTGCTTCATGTCTCAAAATGCAGACCCTACGTTCTATCACATGCCACACAAGGCCTTCCATATAGTTATTCAATATATGTTCCCCGCATGGCTTCATTAGAGCTAAACACTGAAGTCAGAAAGCTTTCTGAGGATACGCTGTATTTGTTACAACTGACATTTTGTGAAGTAGCCAGTATAAAAAGTATGTCACTGAGAGGTCAGTGTATAACAGATAAAAATGTGACAGCAACCAACTGAGTCAAAACAAACCAAAGCAGAAAGCTAAAGTAGTAGTAGTAGTGGACTGCCTTGGCGTGGTCTTTACATTTTCCCTCTGGGGAACTCCAGAGCTTAACTTTCCCTATACAAGTGGGGGACACGTCAAGAGAAACTGTTTTCTGAACCCAGAGGAGTTAGCAGAGGGTTCTAAATTAACTTTGTTGAGACTCCCCAGTTGACATCTGCAAACAGGTTCTGCTTTTAAGCCACAAAAAGTGTCAGCCTTTGAAACTTTGACAGTTTTGTGGGGTCTATTCTAGTTCACAACAGGGTGTCAAGACATCCAAATGAACTCCAGGAACCATTCAGACATACAAGAACAATCATTTATCACCTTTCTTTGACACAAGGATGTGAAAAATAATATGAGGGAGTTAGGTAAAATTATATTTTATTCCTTTTCTGTGATGGAGCCATACTGCCATCTAGGGGCCTTAGTTATGCGTAACTTCGAAATGAACTTTATAGTTTTATCGTGTTTTACATTCATTGTATAATGTTAAACGGTAATCCTAAATCCAAGTAGGCCTAATTACCAAGTTCTTTTCAGTCCATTGGACAACGTTATGTTATGTGTGATTACTTAATAAGGTCAAACCAAGGATCTTCAAAGCTGTGTGTTACATTCATAGTTGACTTTAGGTCTCCTAGCATGTGTTTGTAATTACTGCAATAGGACCATCGTGGTGATGAGAGACGTGACTTTATATGTAAAGGATCAAATTGAGTAATTCAGCACAAAGTAGCTATGAAAAATAAATGTCTCCTATATCATGTCAGGTCCTCTGAAACTCAACGCTGCATGTTCGCTCGGTGTAAAGGTTTACTACCCCGCCTCCCATTCGCACCACAAAATTCATAGATTAAAACTTAGTGAGCTCTCAGCTCAGAGCTTCTTTCTATTTTCCCTTTCACCGCGGCACTTCTCCTGTATCCTCGCTTACACCCTTTTTCTTTTTCTTCAATTTTACAAGAGGAGCCGCAACAGCTCACCAGAGCTTTACTGAACTTTAACTTTTGAAGCCATTCTCTTTTTAAATCTCTTTGATGCTTTTCTTTAGACCAGTTTTTGGTCAGTAAAGACATTATTGCATTTCATTTCAAGTAAACTCAAAATATTAATTTAAAGTGGCTTTATCAGACCAACGGCACTACTTTTGATTATTTCTGCGAGGTTTAAATTTGGAAGGACACTCTGCGATCCGCCGTCAACTCTGCCACGGATCTAGAAGCAACACCTGCTGCACAAACTATCAGCATCCGTTGCCTGCCCTTAAAGACTTTGTTTAAAGACTTTTACCGGTTCATTGAGGCGGACACCGAGGCCAGTTAAAGACCGCTGCACACCGACTCCACCTGCCTGGCCGACGCCGCCTTTCAGCGGGTCACCTCGTCTGGAAGACGCGCCGCAACTCTCCACTGGAGCGAAGTGACTACCTGGACCTCCCCGGAGAAGTTTATCCAAGTCGGCAAAAGTAGGCAGAATAACATCTTCTAGTGATCAGAGTTGATATCGTATAGCGAAGCTTTGATACCAGATTTCTAAATTCTATTTTACCATTCAGCACGCATCCACGCTTTAGACGGGCACATATTTCTACCCACTATCATCCATAATTAATCATTTACATCACCTGAATAAACATTAATTTGGTTCCCTTTCATTTGTTTTATTTCATCATATGCCACATTCCTCCCTCTATTTACTCATCATTTTATAAGCCTAAATAAAATATAACATTTATCACCAAGTCGTTGTCTGTGGATATTATTTCATGAGAGAAACAAGATCAATGTATATAGGATAAATGGTACAGATTGTGAGATTGATTAAAGTGATAACATGTTTTGAAACTGTTATAATATAAAATAAATTTTTCTCCTAAATGGAGAATGGTGTCTCTTTTACTTTAACAAGTGCAAAATCCAAATTCTAACGTAATTATTAATAACTGCTACACTTTTTATTTATTTTTTTTATATTTGTATGTACCAAGTAGAGCTGCGCTCATAATTTTGTTGTATGCTCTGCCTACAATGACAAATAAAGCATTCTCATCCTTTGAAACATGTGATATCTACTATCCAAAGAATGTCTGCATCAGTATTGGTAGCATTTGAAGAAAGACTTGTGGAGATATAGATGTTAATTAATTTTTGCATGTTTTGAAAAGTATAGAGTGACTTCTGAATTGATCATGGGCTTATGTGAGGAAAACGTTATCACAATTCAGTGTATGTGCTAGTAAAAATTCAGCTCTGTAGGATGATTTTTTAACTATTTTAATTATTTTATTTATTTATTTATTTATTGTTTTGAAAATGAAATGTCTAGAAATTTTGATGTGTTGAAATAAGCTAATCATTACCATGTTTTATGCATGGACTGAGTCATGGCCCTAATGGATTTTGTATGAGTCCCTGTTGATGTTTACGAGATATAAACATGTTGTAGCGCTCTCCACTGACAGAATGTACCAAGACTGCGTAGCAAAGCTTGGAACTAGTATCGAAACAGGTTCACCTCTTTTTGGTGCAATCACTTTAGCCAGTTTTGATTTATGTAAAATTTAATTTAAAGGTTTAAACGAAAAAATTATTAGAAAATGGACCGAAGTACAGAAATTTTCCTCAAAGAGTTTAGATCACTGAAGGTCTCTGTAGGTGATCCTGGCAAAGTTTTGGGAAGCCACAAAAAGTGGTGATGAGTTCAGAATGATACATGAACGTTTAAACTTGATTGTCACAGTACCACCTTGAGGTCAACGAGTTTCATTTTAATGTGCCTGAGTAACAGATGGAATTTGCATTCCAGCAGATAATTTGGGTGAATTTGATTTTATGATGTTTGCTGCACAAACACTTCTAGTGGTGAATAAAAGGGAGGAAGAAAGTATAATAACAAAAACAAACAAAGAAAAAAAAAACAACAAAAAAACCCAAAACAAAACAACAACAAACTAACAGGATTTGAGCAACAAGTGTAGCTGCATGGACCCCTTGTAAGAATAACTGTTCTTAGTCCTAATGGTATGTCTCAGGGGAAAATATGCTGGGCATTAAAATCACAGTTCGGTGTCAAACATTATATCCTGTAAAAAGAGGGAGAGAAAGGACTGTAGCATTCACTTTTGTACAAGAGGTAGAAAAACTACAGCTATCAGAATGCACTGCTCCTCACTAACGCCAATAAAAGCTAGTGGGCGACTTAAGTTATTCCTCCAGAAAACATTATGGCAGCTTATCCATACCAAACAATTTTGTCTGACAGATAAAGCAGAAGTTAAAATATATTTCTGAAAACATTTTGGGCGAGAAATAGGCAATGTAGTAAAATAATCTTGTTTCATATTTGATTAGCACTTCTTAGTCTTACTGTTTGATCTATTTTTTTATGCTCTCCTTTATTACTAGGAACAACAATATGGTGTCCGCTTCTTGATCACAAACTTTCATATTACTGCTAAACAGTGCACTAAAAGACATGTCCTAAAACATTTTAGGCAAGAATAAGGCAGCGCAGAAACAAATCCATGATTTGTATTTTATCAGCACTGCCTAGTGCTCATAGAGAGAGAGAGAGAGAGAGAGAGAGAGAGAGAGAGAGAGAGAGAGACAAAGACAAAGACAAAGAAAAATGAAGGACGATCTATAGTTCGAACAACAGCCCAAGAACCAGCCAGCTGCGGATCTGGCAGATTTTTAATGTTTTAAGGTTTTATACAGTTAAAGCAATGTCCAATCATCATCCAGTTTAAAAAGGAGTATAGGGATATGATTGTCTTAATGTACAGGGATGAGGAGAGCTTTGATCATCACCTGGTGTTTATATGGATTTATGTGTAGATTGGGGTGTAGTTAAGTGTAAATATTCAGTTTGTTTGTGTGAATGTGAGTACATTCATATTTTGTTTATAAGTATAGTTATAGTTTATTGTATATCAGATATATTGAAAGACATTGCAGTTAATTGGTTTATGAAATCATGTTTATGTGTGTATATTTATGTGCATGTATGCATTTACATGTATGTGGAGATGTGTATATAGATGTATGTATGTATATATGTATATATATATATATATATACACACACACACGCACACACATCCATACACACACACATATATGCATATATTATCTATAGCACTGGTAATAATTTAATATTTTTTATATGAGATACACAAGTGTCTATTTTCTATTTATATAAGGGTGTGTAACAAGTAGTATATATTATGGTTAAAATTGTAACGATTGAGATCTTGGTGTGCACGTTGGTACATGTATGACTAGCCTTGCATTTCTTTAGGAGAGTTTTTGATAACAGTATAATTACATAATAAAGGGGTAGAATTAAATAAGGCTATACTTCTTCCTACTCCCTTTCGCACATCCCTTTCGGAATTAATGATGTTTTTTTTATTTCTTTTTCTTTTGTTAATGATATGCTTTTAATTACTGTTTTACATGTTCTAAATAAAGACACCAATTAATCATTCAATTAATTTTTGTTGTGTGTTGTGTGCAAATATAGAAAAGTTTAACACAGTTCATTCACACATTTTACCCATATTGTTTTCATACAAAGCAGGTTGAAAATGGGCAAAGTATCCCTTAAATGATTGAGAATGTTACCTCAATGATATGTTAGGATCAATGGCATCTTGTGATTTAAGAATGGCAAACATGCATGATTTCTGTTGATTATCTGACAATGACTTGAGTTTCAGTTGCATCTTGTTATTCTTTGACATAAATTTCCAGGCTGCTACTACAAATGTAATAATAATGTTCCCAGGTGCTACAGAAACCTTTAACCAGCTAATTTTCCACATTGTAAATAATATGCATCTAATGCCTCCACACAGACACAAAGAGGTGGAAAAGACCAAAACCTACCTGTTTGTGAGCGGTCCAATGAAGGGGTTGGTAATCAGCTGTACAGTGGCTTTGGAGGCGAAAAGCATTCCCACTCTGACATTCTCACTGAGCAGCTTGCTCTCGGACTTTGGACAATCGGAGGAGTTCTGTGGCAGCTCTGTAGCACTGGGGGCTGTAGGGGCCAGGTCAGTTGACCTGACTGTGGTGTTAGAGCCTGAAGTCCTCACAGTGTTGTCGTATAAGGACACAATGTTTTGGAAGGCACCTGGAGGAACCCGCTGTGACAAGGTGTTGTTCTTCAACACCACATCTGCAGACTCATCTAGGTTATAAAGGTAGCTGGGAATGATGGGAACTAAAAGGCAAGAAAAGATAGATGCAATGAAGTATGACACAACCACTGAGTGATGCTCACTCGCCTAATGCAAATCCACATATCACTGCAACATATGTCAACAGAGAGACAGAAGGCTTCCTCAAAAGTGATTTATAAACACTACCTTAAAGACAAAAAACCTTAACAAAGATGTGTTTTTGTAACCAATCAAAGATTGATACATTACCAATAAAAACATTTTAAAAATAAAATAAAAGTAAATGCATCCACATTTGTCACTTGGCCCCAGTGATATCTATTCATGCAGATAGTTTCAGATATTAACCCTGATCAACAAATCAATCAGTCAATTAGTGTTTGTTCTCCTTGTGGCTCAGGGCAAGCAGGCACTGGTCAGCACCTCACATTACCACCCTCACACCTGTCCTTATTCACCATAAAGCACACATTGACACACATCGTTCCATTGAGGTCATGTAGTTTACTATCCAACACTTGTACAATGGCTCTAGCATGATAGCTCAGCAGAAAGATCCATGCAATCGGGAAGCTTGTGTTTGACTCCTCCATATTTGCCACAGTGCCTCTCAAGGAGATATGGATGCAAAGATGATCTTGATTGTCTGTGTGGTTGGAATGTAGCTGATTATGAGGAAACAAAGTCTGCACACCAGATAATTCTCCCATAAATATGGAATTCAAGGGTGATGTTTCAAGCTACAGTACATGCCGTTTATGTCTAATTAGGAGTAAAATAGACATAAAATCAAAATTACATTTAGCCCAAATTTAGCAGAGCTGACAGAGAAGCATTGTCTGGCAGCAAATGGGTTACATGTTGAACAGTGATAACATGGATAACTTTTCAGCGCTCTGCATTTTGTACGTACTCTACACTTTACTAGGTACCTCTGTCTAGTTTGGTTTCTTCCCATCTTCTTCTTTTGTTTTTCCTGGCTTTCTTCTACAGTTTATGATGTCCAACTTCTGGGTCAAAGCGTAATGCAGGGACTATGGAGCATGCACAGAACAACTAGGCCAGTTCAGGTCTGGTTTGGGTGTATACATGAAAGAGTGAATTAACTGAATTCTCTAGGTGTGTTAGTTCAACTTTGAGAAATTTGTCTTAGTACAATTTTAGTCAGACTAACATGTTAATGTTTATTTCAAAAGTCCAGTTTTAGTCTGAATAATACAATAATTCGACTTTTTCTAACATCATGTAATGACTGTCTGCTTCACCTTCTCTTGACAGGCAGAAGCTTAAATCTGCTAAGCCTATGGTAAACATTGTGAGGAGATAAACCAACAGGCAAAATAGGAGTGACAGGCCTGCTTTGACTACACTGATTGAAGTGTTACTAAAGTGCTACTTCAGACCTGGATGAACTCACTGACATCGTAGTATCTTATGTCAGTTTTTGTGTTCTTCAACAGATCACAGATCTTCAGCAAATTACTGGAGCTGTGGTAATACGCTCCTACTTCAAATGCTCCTTGATTATCCCGGTCCCCAGCATCCCTCCATCAGCAGGTTAAAGCAGTTGGTTATGTCTGACTCACATCAAGCGGACAGCACTCGACTTCTACAGTTGCTATTGATGCAAATCACCAAAGATTCCAACAACTCTCTCCCAGCGAACATTCTCTTAGTATATAGAATACAAGATTGTGGGGCGCACTAGCTAGCTAATTCTTGTCTCTATTGTAGTCTGATAAAAAGTGAGGGAGAGAGAGATCGATCTAGGTCAAATGTATTCAACAACACCAAAAACTGTGTGCACACAATGCTACAGTAGAGTCTATAAACTGTAAGTTCATCATCAGTGGCGGACCTCTCCAGACGCCTCTCAGTCAGTAAAATTTTTGCTTACCTATGCTATTGAAGTCTATTTACAAATATCAGCTATACTATTCATAATTAATTTTGGACAATGATGATAACATATGACTTCAAGACATTCATCAGGATCAGAAAAGTGACTGCTTTATGAACTCTCCTCCTGCTGCTTCAGCTAACTGTCCAGCGGAGGCCTTCTAATGTAAACATCAGAAAAAAAACCATCAAGGAAAAAGTGAAAAAGATAAGCTCCAGTTACAATTCTGACTGCATTGACAAGCAAGACCATCTCCCTGCCCATCTCGGCATTGGAGAAAGCGCCGAGGCAATTGTGGAGAGATTATTACCAGCAGGCAGGGCTGGGTGACAGGCGCTGGATAATAGACTGGACAATCTCGCCTTGTCAGTTTCCTGTGGGGATTTTAGAAACTATAATGTGCTTTCTTTCACTGACATTTGGTAAATCCTTATATTCCAGACAGCGCCATTCAACCACGTGACTGTTTTTACATTTACTGATGTGCCAGAACAGAAGAATTCTGGGAAGAACAAGGGAGGGGTCATATAATTTATGGTAAATAAGAACTCGTGTGACAGTGGGAATATTAAAATGCTATCCTGTGTCTGCTTACCTGATCTGAAGTTATTGTCAATCAACTGCAGAACACACTTTCAGCACCTGAACTGCTCACAGAACAGTAATCCTGACACTGCGCTCATTGTTGATTGAGGCTTCAATCAGGTGAACCTTAAGAAGGTTGCACCTGGGTTCAGCAACATGTTGAGTGTTTCACAAGGGGAGTAAACATTCCCGGCCACTTTACACATTTTAGAGGTGGCTGCAGAACATAAATGCCTCCTGAACAGCAACCATGGTCATCTTGTTACAACAAGCCCATTGTCATTCTGAAGTTGTCAAATTTTGCAGTGCTTTCTGCATAAGATCCCAATGCCAAGAGCCACCTTTAATGTCTGGATGATATGCTGCTGGAGAGCGTCAGATGTTGTAATTATACAGCAGCAAACAGCCGCACCTGCTGCAGCCTGACACACGGATGGTTGGCGTCAGTTAAGAGTGCAGCTGGATGGAACCTGTTGCATCTGCATGAAACACGGCAGGATGACGTCAGGTAAAAATGCTGTCAGTCAGTAACGACGTATTATTAGGAGCATGTGGATTTGTTGACCTCACAGTAACATCACAAAAACACCATCCTGGAACATCGCAGAAATCCACCAGCCAGCTGCGGATCTGGCAGATTTTTAATGTTTTAAGGTTTTATACAATTAAAGCAATGTCCAATCATAAGGAGTATGACAATTAAAGCAAGTTTATAAAATTAAAGCAATGTCCAATCAAAAGGAGTATGATGACTTGGGATGAGAACATTTTGAAACAAACTATCCTCCCAATGACATAAGAGGTCAAGATAGGGTCAAGCAAAACAGGAGCCACTCTGCAGTCTGCACTACACGATGCAGTCTGGAGCAAGTACACCGCCATCAAATCACTGGCTCTGAGGTGTATTTAATCTGTCAAACTACAGAAGCAACTGCATCAAAAACTATATTTCAATCATTCCACAAGGAAACCATGGATTACCAGGTCCATCAGTGAGCAGGTTCCTAATGCACTGACCAGCATACAGATGGATCAAAGGATGGACTGAGGCAGTGATCTATTACTCTCAAAACAGGGTTTTAATATATAGATACTGAAAACTCACACATAAATGTTCATGATATGAAGCAGCTAGTCTGTCAATAACATGCAGACCGAGTTTACACAGATTAGCAAGCAGCGTGCAGGAAAATGTTGATGTCATGCTAGACAACAGTTGTCACTTCCAGCAGTTGCGGAGCTATTTGTGTCAGCGGAGCCAAAAAATCCATTAATTAGACAATCATAATCTGTTGTCTTTAACTAATGAAAGACACTTGTAGAACTGTTGTATAAAAGCAATATCACAATCGATATCTTCACAGCTGTGATTATCTGCAGCACTCGGTCTGCGGCCTCGTGCCTGCACCCAAATATATAAGTGTGTGTGTGTGTGTGTGTGTGTGTGTGTGTGTGTGTGCATGTTGTCAGATGTTTATGTTTACCTCCTTGATCTTTGTTGTCCTAGTTTTTTTTGCTGTGTGTCTATTCTATTTAATTCCATTGAAACCCACAAAACCAATTCAAATGTGTTGTATGTGCACTCATAGTTGGCCAGTAAAGCTGATTCTTAGTCTGATCCAGCGGTGTCGTTAGGGCTGATCATTAAACGCTTATTATTTTTTGGTCTGCAGAAAACTGTTACTCATTTTCTGTGTATTTTGGGGAATTATGGGCTTTTTTAAACAGAGGCAACAAGAAATGAGGATAGAAGGATTCTCAGAGCAGAATGCTATGAAGGTCTCCAGTTGGCTTTTCATGGTCAGCAACCAAAACCCCAAGAACATGGGGTGCCATCAAACCCTGACATTCTAATATAGGTGACTGGAACTCTATTTAGAGTGTAGGAACGAGTAATATAGCACTGCACATGACATGATGCAGGCAGGCAGCAAGATGCTCATGGGCAAATGCTGCAGCTGCTGTAACAGAAAATAAAAACAACGATACATACAGACGTTCATAGAGCAAAACCTATCCAGAGTGATTCACAGACAATACAGGTCAAGTAGTGGTATTACAATAGCAACCTTAACTGTTTTGATTTCTCACTAAATGTGAACAGATACTGTGTGAATTTAAAAAAATATGAGATTATATAATGACAAAAAAGTGACAAGGCAATGGCAAAGAAACTGCTTTCTTGAGTTTCATCACATGACAGAGTGAAAATCAAATTGACAATCAAACTGACTTTCTGAAAGGGGCACATAATGTTCACATGCTGCTTCCTGGAAACCTTTGTCAATGTGGCTATTTGCCTCCTACGATACAGTGGGAGTGTATAGATGTGCCATGGTATACAGATCACTCAGAAAAAAACAAAAAGAATGATGCAACTCCCTTTGAACAAATGTTTGATGTGCCGATCTTTTCCTGTTTCAAAGGTTACTGTGGTAAACACCTCTTGAATGATGACTTCAGCCGATGGTTAATACTAGCATGTTTAGCATTGAGATCATAAAGTAATGGCTGGACTGTTAATGTTGGCAGGAGAAGTAATTATAATCAAAACAGTTAAGAAAATGATACACATGACAAACCTGAAAGTTAACATTTTCTTAACATATTGTGTAAGAAATAAATGTGTAAAAATCAATATAAATAATAAAGGTGAATTTGAAATTTTCAAATAGATGAAAATGTTTCCATCTGTCAGAAAGAGATTCATTATTAGCTCTGCCAGGAATACTTGCAAACAGCTAGTGCCTGTGTGTTAACCCTTTGAAACCTGGATCGACATCAGTTTTCTTGTGCTGCGCCCAGACGCCTTTTACAAGCATTGAAACATTCAGCAAATTGGTTTGATTTTTTTCAAAAAACTAATTGTGTGTGTGTGTGTGTGTGTGTGTGTGTGTATATATATATATATATATATATATAATATATACATATATATATATATATACATACACACATATATGTATGTAATTTATATTTATCAGTTTTTATTTTATTTAAATTCACCACTTCACATCGTTTCCTTTTTTCTTTTATGTTTCTTGTTTATTTTTTGCTGATTTCAGGTAATTTTCTTTTTACTAATTTATTTAAAAGAAATAAAGCCAATTTGCTCAGGGTAGAAGGGTTAACGAAATGTGCGGTGAATGGAGATGTAACACAACTTGACAAAATGTTGTGAGAGCCTGTAAGAACATGACAGTGAGCTGTTGGTGCTGCTCTCAGTCATGAACGCTTCCTCCACCATGTAACTGAGTCCATTCAGTTTTACCTTTTAATCATTTTAATATTTTTGATTTCATTAAACTAGAACTTTGCTTGAATCCTGAAGCAACACCATTTATATGTGCTTCTTTCAGATACCTTTCACAAGTACTTAACCCTAAGTATTTGAACTATGAGCAGATTGGTGTGATTTCTTTCAAAAACATGGAAGAAGAAGGCAATGACCAACTTGATGTTCAGAGATGTTCAACAATTTGTTGGAAAATAGTACATTTAGAAAATTAATATTAAAATGTAGGGAAAACTGTCTACGGAAGAAAATAAAGAAAAAAGCAAGGGAAAATTGTTATACTTATATATTCAAAATTGTGTGACAAAATCATCATAATTTTTAAAGCACCTTTTCCAGGTAGTTTTGTACTTTTGAATAATTCCTTTCTCATATGGGGTCATTTCTGCTTTCCCTGCTCATTGCCCTTTTCCGGTGTTGAAAAAATCAAGCCAATTTGCTCAGGTTTCAAGGGGTTAAAGAGATTATTGATGGAAATATTAATAAATCAAGGTATTTTAATTAATCAATTTAATAAATTCAAATATATGTTAAGGCATGGCCACCTTACTTTAGGTTAAGGTGTTAGATGTGTATTCAAGGTATTTTAATGCACTGATGAAAGGTATTAAGACTGTTGCTTGTAAATGATGGGTTATGATTGATGATACTTTTTTGGGGGGGCTTTTATTGCTTTTAATCAGCAGGACAGTGTGAGTGTGAAAGGGGTAGAGAGAGAGGGGGAGACATGCAGCAAAGGGCTGAGGCCGGACTCGAACCTGTGGCTGCTGCGGCAAGGACACTGCCTCTGCACATGGGGCGCCCCATGATTGATGATACTTAACACCAACACACACACACAGACACACACGTGCGCACACACACACACACACACACACCACACACACACAGGCACGCATGCACGCATGCACGCACATATGCATGTCTGTAGGCTATGCATGTAAATTATTTATGATGATTTGCAGAATTGCAATGATTGATGATGATTGATGATTTCAGCATTGCTGCTCTGCAAAATGACACTGTATTTGTTTGGCATCTCTTTGTATCTAAACGCACGTACACACAGCTGACAGGCCTGCAGAGGCGCCTTCTGGGAACACCAACAGCCACTCAGTATTTCTCTGTACTGTCAGTATTTCCTCTTGAATCAGCAGCTGTATGTTGGATGTTCAAACCAGTAAGTCACGCACAGAGTGGTAAGGAGCGCGCGTTACAGACATCGCGCACAGTGCGGAATGCTGTGATAAACTTTACGGTTCGCAGCTCCACAGTTTGATGACAAATCAAGCACAGAGCAAGTTTCCAAAGTCAGCTGCTCATGAGTGATGCTGGCATGAGTGATGCTGGCCGTGCACGCTGCTGCCTCAGTGCGATCAGACCGTATTGAAACCACCGGGTCCACACACTGGATCTGAAGCTTTCTTTTAGCTTTTGGGCGCATTTGATGATTGGTCATTGCAAATATCAGAGGGGACAAATTTTAATTTATCATGTTTAAGTGACGACGTGACCCCGACCCCGCGGCGATTACGCATTTACTCAGGGAGAATAGGTTTTGGAGCAAACACAAAATGACCATTAACCCTTTGAAACCTGGGCAAACTGGCTTGACTTCTTCAGCAATTTCAGAAGAGATTATCCGAAAATTAGCAATAAATAAGAGTAAAACAAAACTGCTTAATTTAAAAAGAATCTCAAACAACAAACAAAAAAGAAATCAAAGACGAAATATTAAGGAAATTACCTAAAAAAGGTGCTTAAAATTGTGTAAAAAATAATCTTAAATTTATGTGTGTTTATTAAATTTAGTTTCAGAGATTTTTCACTAGCTTTCAATTTTTTTTTCAAATCACTATTTCTGAACATTAGTCTGAACTTTCCAATTTGTTGAACATTTCTTACCAAGTTGCGCATTGCCACCCACCCCATGTTTTCGAAAGCAATCGTGCCAACTTGCAAAGGGTTAAACACTTGTGAAAGACGTCTGAAATCACCAAAAGACAAGCGATGTCGATCCAGTTTTAAAGGGTTAATAGGCACAGCAATATTTACTCTGATGAATTATAAAAGCCTTCGTACTGTCTATTGTTACTTCACCTACTGGATTCTCCTCCGGTGGATATACATACATCCATATATTAGAAGGTTGCACATGAAAGGATGAAGATGGAGAGGTTAATACACGTACTGCGCTTCATTCTCATCTTGTAGTTTTCAGTCACATAAAGCAGAGCAGCGGACAAAATGAGGTTTTAAAGTTAAATATAATAAATTAAAAAGTTTATTAGCGCACCACTTGCATCATCTTTTACGCATAAACTGTAGAACACAGAGTCAACAGCCTACGAAATGTGGGTTTTAGTTGGATGGGGTACTTGGGCACATTTGAGGATTGCTCATCTCCTCACTGGGGCAACAAACTGCGCATTAATGAGACGGCATCTTATCGTGATTTGCATATTTTGGATAGATTTGGTGAACTGGACTACCTGTTGCGCCGAAAGAAAAAAACAAAAAAGCACTCTGTAGAGATGTAAGAGATGAGGAAAGCAGGAGAGCACCTACCGACAACAGTGAGCAGCATGTTATCCAAAAGCAGAGCGACGAAAACGATGAAGAGACTCAGTTTCCTCGACTGTCTCTCCTCCCTGAGCCATTTGACCAAATTAAACTGCCGGAGCGCATCTAATCTCCCCATGGTGTTATTCCCGAGTACAGCAAGACAATAGACCGGATCACAAGTCCTGGTGAGACACAAGTGGCAGTGATGGTTCAGTAACTTAATATGAAGCAGTTGGTAAGTTAGAAATATCACACATGACATAACAAAGAGCTGAGGGTGTGTGAAGCAGTGAGCGCAGCGCTGTGGAGATCTTACCTTGAATGCACAAAGGCCAACAGCAGCAGAGCCGGGAGGAGGAGATGCTGTCTTTCTACTGAGAGGACCCACTACTGACGTCATCCAACTTTTATGACGTCAGCAGCTTCAGTCCCCGTCAGATCCACCGTCAGACCTACATCCACAACACAACTGCTGGATAGTGGGTGGGGGAAAAAACAGCGATACGGCATATCGCGATATTTTTGTGTGGCAATATCATATCCTTACATGGACTTCACCTAAGCTATTGATTTATTTTTACTGAAAAATGTATTAACCCTAGGCAAATTGTGTTAAAATGAGCTGGAAAAGTGCTTGAAATATTAAAACAATTTTTCTGTAGCTTTTATTTCCCTAGACATTTGTCCTTAGCTTTTCAAAAATAATTCTCCAGCTCTATAATTATCTCTAGCTTTTTAAAAATAATTCTCCAAATCTCCTAATTTCTTGCAGTTTGTGCTACATTAATTACCAAGTTGTTCGTTGTCCTTTTGCCATTTTATTAAAAGAAATCAATCAATTTTTTTAGGGCTCAAAGGGTTAATGATAAATCATATAAACAAAGCTGCATCTCATCCATATGTGTCCATATGTGTTACAAATTTTGTGGTTATTGAAATTCCAGAAGGAAAATTCTGTAGTATGGTGACACTGTGATAGTTTCTGAAATGTTTATCATACCATAACAATTTCAGCTCAGTACTGATCTTGACAGTGTTGGGAAATAACATGTCACAGAAAAAAAGTTTAATTTTTATTGGTAATAAAAAGAACCTTTAAAATCTGGAGCGATATCATTTTCCTTGTACTGCTCTCAGATGGCTTTCATGAGTATTTAAATGAATGATACCAGTAAGTTTTTTGTTTGGTTGAACAAAAATTTTATTGCTGTACTAGAGACCTTAAAACATTTTTAGATGGAAATATGTGTAAAAAGTCTCTCTCTGAAAATACATTTTAAAAAAAGGTAAAATTCTTTGTCCAGCTGCATTTTTTAAAATACCGTGGACAAGCAAACGTTAACAGTGTGATATCCGTCAATCCATCCCATTGTATAACTGAAACTGTGATACCGCTGCAACCCTACTGAACTGATTCAACTTGATAAGGACACATCTGTGCCTGTTAATTCATGAATACATATATACTGCATTAACAAGCATGCTGATTGCAAATCTTATTGCTTCTGGATTGACATAGCCTATACATTGGTTAGATCTTTATTTTGAAGATACCAAATAATTTAGGTGAAAAAATATATGAGCAAGAAAAACAACACTAGAAGGCCCACCATATTCAGTAAACAAACTGTCCTACTTTTTCGTGCAGTATTCTTTCTATTGTTTAATTGTTTTGCATTTATTTTTCTTATTTTCCCATCTTAAAATTCCCCTCATGTGCATCTTACATTGTTATTTCACTTACTTGTCACTTTCCTCTCCTGGTCCTCACATTCCCAGCAACCACAACCAAGAGGATCAGACGCAGAACGCTGATTACTGAGAATCTCACTTTGTAGAAAGTGTAGTGAATTCCAAACAGATTTCTGCACTTTAACAGAATTTCAGTTGTTGATACACACTGATGACCTGGGACCAGAATTGCACACCAGTACTCTCCTGTGTTTTTCAGTGACACATTAGAGATAACCAGCCTAAGGCCCGTTTTACACAGCGTGCGTCAGGAGCGCGAGACGTCAGCCTCGCCGAGCAGAAACTCGTTTCTTGTAAGAAGGTTAAACATCAAATTTTGGATGTTCCATCAAAGAAAAAAAGAATTACAGTTTATGTTAAACTGGAGACATTCTCACAAAATTAATGCAGATGTTGAACTGACCAACCAGCTCAGCAATAGCATAGCATGGTGAAAAAACGGCAGAAAATCATCTTATATCATGTTGAAAAACGGCTAAAAAGGACATATTATCATATGTCAAAAAAAGTCAGTGTCAAATTTTGACATGTCAAAAAAATGGCTGAAAACGTCAAATTTTGACATGTCAAAAAAAGGGCTGAAAACAACATAGTATAGCATGTTGAAAACATCAAATTTTGACATGTCAAAAAAAAGGGCTGAAAATGACACAGTATAGCATGTTGAGACATGTCATAGCATAGCATGTTGAAAAAATGCCCCAAGAAGTCAAAATATAGCATGTTGAAAGAATGGCTGAAAATGACATAGTATAGCATGTTGAGACACGTCATAGCAGAACATATCAGAAAAACAGCCCAAAATGCCATAGCGTGTCAAAAAAAAAAGGCTAAAAACGACATAGCTTAGCATGTTGAGACGTAATAGCATAGCATGTCGGAAAAAACAGCCAAAATAGCCATAATTTAGCATGTTGAAAAAAACGGCTGAAAACAACATAGTCCATGAAACGCCAAAAAACATAAATTTTTACATTGCGAAAAAATAGCTGATAACGACACAATATAGCATGTTGAATAAATGGCTGAAAAAGACATAGTATAGTATAAATAGATAGACCTTAGACCTTTATTGTCATTGCAGGTTATACAACAACATTTTTTTGGAGCTGTCCAGTTTGCAGCATGACATAAATAAAATATAAAGAATATATATAAGTACGTTTACATACATAAGTACACACATACACACACAAGCTCAAGCACACCACACCAGTTCAAAGTTTAGCTGAAATCCCTGTTCATATTACAGGGAGGAGGTGGCAGAGCTTTCCGTGCTCGTGCTGTGGCTGCACTGATACTGTACCCCCAGCTCGCCCTGATCGTGGTCTTGGTTTTGCCACTGCGGTGGTCCTGTCTGAAGCTACGCCTGTGTTGTGGGTCCTGGTTGCACTGATGCCCTGATCATGCTTAATGCAACCCTCTACTGCCATTATTATGACGACGCCTCCACTATGTATATACGCATGGGACTCTTATCAACACCTACAATATTATCATAGAGTGCATTTAGTAATTTTACATCTATCGTTAATGTAATATGACATGCGTCTGTTTTCATTATCGCTGTGCATCTCTCCCCCTCTCTCTCCTTCTCTCCCTCTCTCTTCCCCTCTCTCTCTCTCTCTCTTTCCTTTTTGCCATGGTTGTATTTCAACTGTTATTAACGACATCTGTTGCTCGTCTGTCCATCCTGGAAGAGGGATCCCTCATCATGCTCTGCCGCTCTTCCTTAGGTTTCTTCCTTTTTTTCCCCATTACAGGGGTTCTCTTTAGGGAGTTTTTCCTTAGGTGATGTGAGGGTCTAAGGGCAGAGGGATGTCGTACACTGTAAAGCCCTCTGAGGCAAACCGTGTTTTGTGAAAAAGGACTTTATAAATAAAATTGACTTGACTTGACTTGACCCATACTCATAACCACTTACACATTCATATCCATAAAAACTTAATAATATATGATGAAAACACTAATTATATATATAAATAGATAGAGAGCATGGGACTAAAAACAGTTATTGCAGAAGTTCATTATTGCACTAAGTCAGTTATTGCACCAAGTCTGGGTCCGGGGGAGACTGACAGTTATCTGTGTGCGTGTGTATGTGGGAAGCCTGTTGTGTCTCAGGGTCCTCAGGAAGAACAGTCTCAGCTGCGCTCTCTTGATGATACAGGAGTTGTTCAGACTCCAAACTCCAAGTCATGTCCTCAGTGATGTGCACTCCCAGAAACTTAAAAACTTACTTGAGTATGTTGAAAAACGTGAAAATTTGACATGTCCAAAAAATGTCTGAAAAAGACAGTGTAGCATTAGAGACACGTCATAGTATAGCATTTCGAAAAAAAAACCTTTTCATGATTTTTGATGACAAACCATAGTATGATGTTTTGTCATAGTTTTTGACAATACTGTACTATGATGTTTTTTCATGATTTTTGACGACATACTATACTATGACATTTTCATAATTTTTTTGGACGATATATTTTACTATGACGTTTTCATGGTATTTTTTGACAATACATTTTACTATTACTTATTGATGATACTTTGGACAAGGTACTATACTATGATGCTTTGACAAAATTTTGGATGACATACTATCCTATAAAGTTTTGATTACATTTTGTATGACAAAGTATAATATGATTTTTGATGATTTTTTGGACGACATAATACACTGTGACATTTTATACGATAAAAAAATTGTACAGTACATCTAAAAAAATCCCTAAAAATGTCATAAGATAACATGCTGAAAAAAAGTCTTAGTATCATTTGTTTTTTAAAAAAAAGTAAAAGTTTTTTATGTCATAAAAAAATTGTGCGGCATGTCTAAAAAGTAAGATCTAAAAAGTCATGGTATTGCATGTTGAAAAACCTTATAAATAATTATATATTATTGCATTCTCCATCGTGTCGCATCACGATCACTGCATACTATGTCGAAAATAAATTGTAAAACATCATAGTATATAAAAAAAATCATTGAATAGCTTGTTGAAAAACCTTATAAATAATTATATATTATAAATTATAATTGTATAGTATGTGAAAAAGAGTCACTGCATACTATGTCAAAAATAAATTGTAAAAAATCATAGTATATAAAAAAATATCATTGAATAGCTTGTTGAAAAATGTCATAGTATAGTATGTTAATAATAATAATAATAATAACAGCAACAACAACAACAACAACAATAATAATAAACACAGTGCATGATTTTTGAGCTATCATTATTATATAAGTTTTATGCAGTTCTCGGTGGGCATGTAGAACCTCTCAACACCGGCACCAAAAGCTACTAAAATTGCTCTTCCAACTTCAGCATCCTGTAAAACATTAGATATTGTTCATGTCTATCTTAATACCCTACACAATCCCACTGATGCTTTGCTCTCACTCTCTTCACTGTTTCTCATTTCATTTCCTTCCAACCAAAAACCTGAAGACCAAGAAATGAATAAAACCTGACGCCTCACCAGTGAGAGGCAGACTGTTCACTCTCCCGCCTCCTCATTATTTTACAGCAGCTCCATCTTGTGCCCTGATGACGCTACTACAACAGCCCTTCTGTTGGCCTAGTGCAGAATTACTCAACTGTGTTACAAATCCTCCCATTATGTGATGCAGCAGCTGATGAGTTCATAAAGTTGGCAAACTCAATTACTCTTATAAATGTGGTAAAATGTGCCTCAAAATAAATGGATCCGAAATGGAATATATAATGTTGTATAACTGATGATGACACATTAGTGATTAATTGCATCATAACTCCTAATATTACATTATCATATAAAATTAAACAAGTTCATCTACTCAAGTACTGTGCTGAAGTAAGTTTTATCTACTAGGCTACTGTACTGAATTATGTAGGCCTACTTTCACCATGTTTTATACCCCTGCATGTAATTAAGCAATGGCTTTACATGACATTTTTAAGATAAATCCCAGCAGACAGCTAAGTGTGAGGAAATGCTGCCCTGCAACAAAAATTACTATTCTACTCATGCAAAAGTTTTAAATGCAGGCCTTATAACCTGCAGCAGACTGTTTTAACTGTGGCATTGCTGCTTTTGAGAATTATATCATCAAAAGCATATCAAAGCCTCATTCATTTCTACTATTGTCTTTGCTTCGCAGTCATTGTTAACAATTTGACCTGTTGGAGGAGTCCAAAAAGTGACACACTCAATTAAATAATGTGATTTTTTAAAAAAAATAATACTGCATAACATGCAATAGCCTACATAAAAAAACTATATATATATTACAGTGAAAAAAAGGTTTTAGAATAAATTAAAAATAAGTTTAGTTTTAGGGTTAATAAATACTGGGAGGAGTGGATTCATTCCACCTCACATATTTGTCATGACACAGCCGGCTGTCCGTTGAAACAACACATCATCCAACAGCATGTGGCCATATTTGGTGCCTCTCAGCTCAAGGACAGAAACTTCCCGAGGGAGAAGAAAGGACTGCAGCGCACTGATCATTTTACAGCCTTTAATAGTACAAACAGAGCAACGTCCAACACTACTGTGTTTTCATCAGTTAGAGAGCAAAGACAAACAGGCATGCACATTCTGTATATGGTTAAGATGCAACAGGTGAGCAGCTGTCAGTGCATAACTGACTGAACAAAGAGGCAACATGAACACATGAAAACAACAAGCAAGTTATTATGAAGTAAGCTGGCTGAACAAACTTAAGTTGTGGAAAGGATGATGAGGCAGAACAAATGAAAAGACAACAACGCTAAAAGAGAACAAACTAGTATGCAAGGAACATGAGGGACAAGGGACATCAGCAGCAAAAGTAGCACACTGGGAACAAGACTGAAAACAGTGTTTCCCTGGGATTTTTTTTCAGACCTGGTTGTTCACACTGAAAAAACCCTAAACAAATGCATTCATTCATTCATTCATTTTCTGTAATGTGTGCTGTAACGCGGGGGGGCTGGAGCCAATCCCAGCTGTCACTGGGCGGAAGGCGGGGTACACCCTGGACAGGTCGCCAGACTATCGCAGGGCTGACACATATAGACAGACAACCATACACGCTCACAGTCACACCTAAGGGCAATTTAGAGTCACCAATCAACCTGAGCTGCATGTCTTTGGACTATGGGAGGAAGCCGGAGACCCCGGAGAGAACCCACGCAGACAACATGCAAACTCCACACAGAAGGGCCCCTGCCCATGGACCAAACCCCGTTCCAACCCGGGTTCAAACCAGGGACCCTCTTGCTGTGAAGCAACAGTGCTAACCACGATGCCACCATGCCGCCCTGAACAAATGCAATGCCTGGTAAAGTTATTGGCGTGAATGTTCAGTGTTCACCCTGTATATTAAAAACCTTAAACAAAGTGGACACAATAAGGTAAAGAATGTTTGAACAAGCTATATATATTTACAAAATAGTTGTACATCATGAGTGTGCTAAATTCACTGCTGCACTTCATCTTTCTTGGCTTTGAGAAATATTTAATCACAGCATCATTCTCCTTTCCGATCTTTATTTTTGCTCCCTGGCTCAGTTGAGAAAATAGTGAATGTACCGTGTATTACACAGGTTTTCTTTTTGGATGTTGCAGCTTTGCAGTAAACTTCAATGTCTATGTATTATGTTTTAGGTATCTTTCTGCGTCTGGTCTTCACATTCCAAAGATGCCGCTACTGTGATGTCAACAAATGCACATGGTGGGATGATGCAGCATATGATTATATTTAAACAACAGCTCATAGCAACCAATGCTGGAACATCAGCAAATGCACATGCTATTACAGATGGTTAGGATTAGGGGAAGGAGGCATATGGTAAGGTAAAGAAAAGAACATCATGTTAAGACAGGCAGCAAAGACTGGACACCTGCATCAAAAATCCTGGGTCAGTTGGACTTCTCCCGCCTGCCCTATAAGGTGCCCTAATGCTCCTTATATTACATTGTTACTCGCAGTGTTTCAAACTGTTGCCATTCTGTGGTGAATCATTTGATGTGACAGATTCTGTCCAGCCGCATCCTCAAGGGATGCCATGCATTTGCAAACTGAAGCAGCAGGTTCTGTCCAGCTGCGTTCTTAACTGATGCTGTCCAAGGATGCAACATGCAGACACAAAAGGTGCCTTTTGGCTTTTGGGTTGAATACTGAAAGAACTGTCAAAACACTGACAATTATGCAATGAGAACAGGCTGTGATGCCACAAGTTTTCTAGCCAACTTCTGCAGCAACAATTATTGTAGCACAAAAAAAGGGATTTTAAGCCAAAACATGAACATTTTTGAAGCATAAAGAACCATCAACTTTTATAAATCTGCTACATTATAACATCCAAATGTTTGCAGACATGTACAGTACAAATATTTATTCTGGGTGCTTACGTTGTGTCTGCTGAGCATGTGAGAAGCCTTATCTATTAACATTATTATTGAATAATTCAGTGAAGTTTCAATGAATAAACAAAACTGAATTTAAAATGAATTTTATTTGCTTTTCCTAGAAACGAGTTACAAATTAAGAATTGTCTTGTAATCAAATGCAGCACTATTGTGTCCAACCTCAATGCAGTTCAATTGCAAGAGTACCACATAGTACTACAATACAACTAACAATCATTTCTCGTCAATATACTACAGCTAGATATGCAGAATTTGAAGTTCTTCTTGATAGCAAAAATTTTGAATATCACCCTCCTTTTATTGGCAAAAGCGTTTGGCACATGCACACTTTTAATTTGCTCATGCTTATAACTGAACAGCCAGCACAAAGAATGCACTGGACAAGTTCACATAGACTCCTGTTTTGAACCTGTGTCAAAACCAGAACTGTGAGCTTGTACAACTCTTGGACAGGAAGCAGATATTCTCTTGGTAACTTAATCATTCTCTCTATTTCTAAAAGTCTCCACATTTCCCCTGCTGATGAACTTGATGCATTGGCGATAGCAACTTACAATTCGTGTTTGTCCAAGCTTGAAAGCCATGGACATGATGGCCATGCCGACAATGATGAAGAGTGAGGTGAGCATGAAGTACTTCGGGTGATTGGGAACAATGTCACCAAAACCGATAGTAGTGAGTGTTATAAAGCAGAAGTAGAAGGGATCAAAGCCCTTGAATTCTGTTTCCCACAATGGCAGAATCAATCCACCAAAAAAAATGTAGGCAAACACGATGAAAAGAATCAGCACAAAGGGTACATCCAGCATTTCCATTCCATCCCCTAATCCTGTGAAGTCCCAGATGGCACATATTCTTTTAGTTGGTGGCAGACGGTCTAGCTCTGGACAGGAGAGGGTCCTGAGCAGGGGGCCTTTTCTGAGTAAATTCTCCCTGATAAGAATCTTCTCAAAGATCTCTTTGTTGTTTTCAAGCTGGATAGACTTTTGCCTTACATCTGCCTGGCTGTGCAGGACCTGCCGGATGTCAAGGGGCTCCCGGACCAAAATGTCATGGCTGAAAAGACAGCTACTGTTCTCCTGGGCCATGTGGCTAGAGTCCCCCCTCCGAGCTTTGCACAGTGACCAGGTGTGGGAGCGGAGGATTTTGCAGAAGGCATGAAAGCGCACATAGACTCTGGACATCAGCAGAGCGAGGAAGTCTCCCACATCGAGGATAACCAGAAGCATGAGAGGGATGCCCACCATGGCATACAAGACACACACCACCTTTCCAGTCAAGGTTACCGGATAGATCTCCCCATATCCTGCAGTAACAAGGGAGAAAATGGACAGTTAAATACTGTCAAGCAGGAGCAACTGTAAGACTGACATTTGTAGGTTAGCTCAATTCCTTGGGGGATAAGGATAATGAATTACACAAACATCTGACTGATTTCAAAGTCATAATAAACCTGGAAATACAAAACCATGGCTTTAAGTATGTGTCTACCAAAGTTAAATATTATGCAATGCTATGGGATTTCAACATAGAATCACTTTTCTGTGATGTGATAAAATAAGAGATTTTCTTATAGTCCCAAGGGGAATCCTTGTGAATCTGTTGCATTGCAGGAAATGGTAAAGTACACACACACGCACACACACATTAACAAGTTTTGTTAACAGTGTATCTTTAAAACCACAACAGACTGTTGCCCTTTCAAGGTAATGCAACCTTCAGATGTTGTTACATTAAGTCAAAATTTCTTTGAATTGGAATGGCTATTTCTGGACTAGACAAGAATACAATGCGGGCCGAAAATTTATTTTAATGTCATGGAAATAGACATTGTTGGCATGAAGTACCGTCACATTTTTTGGTAAGTTTTTGTGGTGCCTTGTTTTGTGGTGTGCTTTTGGGGTTGTTTTTTGTGTGTCTCTGCTGGTGTCTCTGTGTGTCCTCCTGTGTTGCAGGGGCTGGGCGTGGCTTCTGGGTGCTGGAGCTCTAAACACACCCTCAGCTGCGCCTCATCTCCAATCACCTCCCCAGCAGCTTGAAAGCTCCTGCTTCGCTCTTTATCAGCGCCAGATTATTTCCCACCTCACCAGTGGTAGATCGGCTGCTTCTTCTGAGAAATGTTTCTAGTGCTTCGTGCTTTTTTGAATAAGGATTTTTGTGCTCATTCGTGCTCTCTTTGTGTTTCCTCCAGTGCCTTCCTTCCTCGAACTCCAGCCCTTTGCCTTCGGACTCAGCCACTCGCCACCCTCACGACCACGGACAACCCCTGCTCTCTGCTCACGCTTCTCCCCGCCTCACCACCGCCATCAATCCCTCCAGTCTCACCAGCTTCCTCTGCTCCATGGCTCCCGTTACCCAAACTCCATTCCCTTCCTTATTCCATTTTCATCATCATTAAAACTCTGTTGATTGCTCATTCCCCCATCTGTGTGAATGCTGTTAGGTTCTTCCCACCCCCTTCGGAACCGAGTAGCGTAACAGTTTTGCTGGTTCATGTTAGCGCTACAGGGTGGGGTTGGATGTGCTGAAAAATGTATCAAACATTGATTATTATTATTGTGTCCAAAATACTCACTAACCTGCACATAACTAAAGGTTGTCTGTGACATGTAAAAAGGACAGAAGAGCAAGGTTTAAAAATCTCATTTACTTCTCTGAGAAGCTTAAGCGAAGCAACAAAGAAAAGGTGAACTGTATAAGAGCAAATGGATTATGCTTTGAATGCCTGGAAAAGAGCAGCCAAGCAGTTCAGCAGTGATGTTGGCATAAGATCCCAACACCAAAAGCCACCTTTTGCAGCTGTATAATACGCCGCTGGGTGGGGTCAGCTGAGAACCCACACTAAGACAAAACTGGTTGCAAATTTATGATATGTTGCTGGACGGAACCTGCCATGGCAGCATGATAAGCGGACAGGCATCATCACTGGAAGGCTTCAAGGTGAAATGCTGCTACTATTGATGCAATATATGGGGCATAAAAGGCCTTATAGGGTGGGCAGGTTCCAACAAACCCCAATGTACATTTTTTTTGAAGGTGGTGAGGGAAACCAGAGTGCCCAAAAGAAACCCACTCAGACATGGGGAGAACATGCAAACTCCACACAGAAAGGTCTGGGTCAACAGGGGTGCGGAAGGACCTTCCTACTGTGAGGCAACAGTGCTAACCACTGAGCAACCGTGCCTTTGTTGCCTATTCCTAAGTATGAGCTTTTGTTGACATCCCAGCATTGGTTGTCATGTGCTTTTGTTGCCTAAACATAACCGCATGTTTTGTATCATAATACCACAATGAGGTTTGTTGACATCCCAGCGTTGGTAGCAGTATACCATCAACAGTAGATGCAGAAGGATACCTGGAGTGCAATATGTAGACATGTTCACTAATATGTGACAACTTGGGATGAGAACGTGTTAAAAAGGGACACACCAGAAAAGCCTGTGAAAAACATGTAGGGCAATATTTAAACGATCTATAGCGCATGGTCTAAAGCGCATGTCACAAATGCGTTTAGGGCGTGCAAAAGTTCATTTTGTTAGTTAAATGGCAGATAATCAGCAGAGGGGTTGTATTTGGACTCTGAATTGGATGTGTATTGAGTGGTACGTGAATCAACCAATCTGTGTGTCAGCTCCCATTCCCTTTGAAAGCCAGGTGCCCCAGGAATTAGCGGATTACGATCTGAATGATGGATTTGGCAAATTTGGCTAATGCTGAAGAAACCGATCTGCTTGTGTGTGAGGTGAAGGCAAGCAGGCAGTTAATTTGTGAAAGCAGCAGATATCCACCAAAAGCAGCAGAGGTAAAGCAGGCATGAGAGGATGTAGTGGTGCAGGTAAAATCATTTTTGGGAACCTCCAGAACGGCCTTAAAATGCAAAAAAGTGTACAGTAATATGAGAAGGAAGGGTAAACAAAGCTCGCCGCTCAGTGTAAAAATCAAGCAGAAACGGTCTCTCAGTGTGCATGTTGCTGCTGGCATATTTGGGTTTACTGGCATCAGCACATTCAGTTCAGTCTCATGCCCTCTTATGTCCTGTAATGTGCCCTCATTTATGTCCAAGAGACATCCATGATGCATATCAATGTTGTGCAATACACAAAATGCCACAAAGAATGCTCCGACTTTGGGTTTTGATCCAGGGACCCTCTTGCTGTGAGGCAACAGTGCTAGCCACAACGCCACTCCCTTTCTAACAATACAATTTCTCTAGATGGCATTACCATGGCGTCTAGCACATCTGTAAGGAACCTCGGAGTTTCATTTGATCAAGATTTATCTTTTGCCTCCCATATAAAACAAACTTCAAGGACGGCTTTCTTTCACTTGTGTAACATCGCAAAAATTAGACATATCCTATTCCAGACAGATGCTGAAAAATTAGTACATGTATTTGTCACCTCTAGGCTGGATTACTGTAATTCCCTATTATTCGGTTGCCCCAACAAATCACATAGGTCTTTCCAACTGGTGCAGAACTCCGCTCTCCTGTTCTAACAGGAACCAAGAAAAGGGACCATATTTCTCCTGTTTTAGCTTTGTTGCACTGGCTCCCTGTAAAATCCAGGATTGAATTTAAAATCCTCCTCCTTATTTACAAAGCTCTAAATGGTCAGGCTCCATCCTATCTGTTGCAGCTCATAGTTCCTTACCAACCCTCAAGATCACTGCGCTCAGAAAATGCAGGATTACTTGTGGTTCCTAAAGTTTCCAAATGTAGGATAGGAACCTAGCTACCACGCTCCTCTCTTATGGAACCATCTTCCAGTTTCAGCTAGGGAGGCAGACGCCGTTTCCACTTTTAAGGGTAGACTTAAGACCCTTCCTCTTTGATTAAGTTTATAATTACGGCTGGCTCAGGTTGCCTGGACCTGCCCATAGTTAGGCTGACATAGGTTTAACCTGGCAGGACACTTTCTATAGGGGTCAGAGAGCAGTGGGGACTAACACTGTTCTCTGACCTTTATATTTAAGCCATAATAGCTGATAAGTGACCCTAGTTTTGTTAGTGTGTATATTCTTGGAGCACAAGTTTCTTGTGCTCAGTTGAAATCCCTGTCTGTGTAATCTGATATGATTTTTTTGCACCGATATACAAAAATAGCTCTTGATCGCCCCCTAAAAAAATTTAACAAAGCAGCCCCCGCAGACCGTTTAACTGAGAGCTACGAAACTTGAGAAACTTGTTCAAAAGTCAAAGACCTACAAAAAAGCCTCTTGGAGCCATGCCCTAAACCCAACAGAAAGTGTGGCATTTTAATTTGAAATTTCATCTGATTGACTTCAAATCTGGACACCAGTATTCCCTAAAGTTGGTGATGTTAAATTGCTAGCCATTTTTGATTTCATCAAACGCTGAAGCCGTTCTGTGGCGATCTTTGCCATAAAACAGTAAGTTGTGTTTGAGGGGCTAAAGATGCTTAAAAACTCACGAAACATGGTAGACACATCAATAGTCCTATGATGTGTTATTTGATATGATTTTTTTTTTTGCTGTGATGGGCCAAAATAAGCTCTGTAGCTCCACCTACTATTATACTAACGAAGCAGCCCCCGCGAACCGTTTAACCTCGAGCTACGAAACTTAAGACACTTGTGAAAAAACCCAAGACCTACAAAAAAGCCTCTTGGAGCCATGGCCCAAACCCAACAGAAAGTCTACCATTTTTCATTGTATTTGAAATTTTGGGCAATTTTTTTTGCCATTTCTGTTAGTGATTTTTCAATATACCTATATTGTCATCTGATATGAGCCTTTTACAGTCATACAGCCGGGTATATTTTCCCCAAATGCGCTGAAAGGAAAACTCTGTTTACAGACCATATAATGCAGAAAATGATGCTGGGTGGTTTTGAACTGGTTGCATTCTATAGTTGTCCAGCAGATAGAGCTCTTAATCCATTGTTTACACTACTCTCAGCACTGTGAACGCAGCATATTAGACCCCATAGTGCTCTGCCACAATCACACAGGCTGGATCCCTTTTCAAATGTATCACAGCTGCAGCTTTAGCTGACCCTCACACACACACACACACACACACACACACACACACAGAGAGAGACAGAGAGTCAGAGAGAGACACAAACACCCTTCTAAAATACTTGAAAAGTATACAGATTCCACCATTACATGAAGGACACACTAATTAACCTAGAAGTTAGAAATTTGAGAAACATATTTAAAACCCCATGATCTACAAAAAAAAACCTCTTGGAGCCATGCCCTAAACCCAAGATAAAGTCCACCATTTTACATTTTTTGCCAAATTTTTGCTATTTCTGATAGAGCCCAACAGATTTTCAATATGCCTATATTATCAAATGATGTAAGCCTTCTACAGACATAATAGAGCAAAATTAGCCTTTGCACATATTTTTTCCCAAATTCGATCATAGGGAAACTCTGTTCACAGACCATATAAAGCAGTAAATGATACTGGGGTGTTTTTGAAATGGTTGCATTCTATACTGTGTATAGTAGTAGTGTCATTGTTGACACTACTCTCAGCACTGTAAATCACATGCACTACAGAGCAGCAGAATAGAGCATATACAGCCGAGTCACAATCACACAGGCTGGCTGTTTCCCTTTTTGCCTCTGTCTCACACACATACAAACATACACACAGACAGAGAGAGTGTGTCACGTCCCACTGGTAGGAGGTCCTGGGGAAGACCCAGGACATGCTGGAGAGACTATGTCTCTCAGTTGGCCTGGGAATCTCTTGGGATTCCCCGGGAAGAGCTGGACGAAGTTGCCGGGGAGAGAGGGAAGTCTGGGCTGCTGTCCCTGCGACCCAACTCCAGCTAAGCGGAAGAAAATGGATGGATGGGCCCGAGCACCAAAAGGGTGCGAGGACCCTATTGAAATCAAAGGCATTATTAGGGCCCAAGCACTGAACAGTGCAAGGACCCTCTTGGAATGCAAGGAATTATTATTAGGGCCCGAGCACTGAATGGTGCTAGTCCTGCCCTGAACACATCTATATGACAATTTTAAGCGATAATGAGAGCGCCACCTATTGGCACAGGAAAAGCAAAGTTTTACAGTAAGATGTCCAGCTCCTAGCAGGTTGACTCGATTGATCTTAAAATGGTCTCAAAAAATCTTTAAGACGTTGATGATGCTTGAAATTGAATATTAAGAGTTTTCATTGAAAGGAGTTACCAAAGTCGGGTGGACAATTTTGATGTTTCGACATGACATCAAAAACTGTTGTAACTTCGCCCCAGATGGTCAGATCTTTACAAAATTTCACTGATTTGATAAGAGTCCAGGCCTGAAGACATCTGCAGTGCAATTTTGAATCTTAGTCATAGCAACACCTATTGGTAGCAGGAAGTTACTTTTTTTACTCTTTGATTTTTCCCTGTAGCAGGTTAACCTAATTGACCTCATATTCAAGTATTCAAGAGTACTGTAAAGACCTTCATGATGCACAGAAATTACACTTTTGAGTTTTCATCAAACGCTGTTGCCAAAGTTACGCTTTATTCGCCATAAAACTGGAAGCACTTTTTGAGAGGCAAGCCATGCACCAAAACTCACCAAACTTAGCACACACATCAGAAGTCCTATAATGTGATATTTGATATGATTTTTTTTGCACTGATGTGCCAAAATGAATTTATAGCGCCCCCTACAGATTTCAACGAAGCAGCCCATGGAGTACATTTCACCTAGAGCTACAAAACTTGGGAGGCATGTGTAACAGCCCAACACCTACAAAAAAGCCTCTTGGACCCATACCCTAAACCCAACAGGAAGTCGGCCATTTTGAATGATTTCACAGTTGTGGTCAGACTGCAGCCCTTAACACATCAGCATGTCTTTTAATATGATACTCACCGAGCCACCTCCTGTCAACTTGTACCACAACTATCCTTTGATTTTCATGAAGTTTACATGTTTTGTTCGACAAATGATGTAGACCAAGATGCCACAGATTTTGTGTGTCCAAAGGAAGTAATTCACCATGTGAAATATCTCCCTCAAGGGTCCAAAGTCTCTACATACCTTTTTAAAGTTTCACTGAAATGGATGATTGCATCACTCGAGTCCCTACAGTATGACTTGCGTGGGGGTGTAAGGGCCTGTTCATCGCTGCTTGCAGCTTTAATTAGAAATTACAATTTTAGTGCTCAATGATATCCTTGGAGCTGGTGTGTTATGTTCAGTTTTGGGCCCAAGACCGATTAAAAATCTAAATTTGTACTGTCCAAATAGACCTATTTTAAATATTAAAAATATGTATCACTTCCCTTTCTTCTCTTCCTTTTGTTAGTCTGTAATCTTCTGCATGCAGGAGAAGCAGAGCAGGCTGCGCTCCGTGGTGTGTCTAGTAAGCATGGCGATCCATGGTCACTCAGCACCCAGATGATGATTACCACTCTCTGTTGCATGTCACACACATCTTTCTCCACTGCTAGGGAGGCAAAAACAAATACTGCCAACCAAATTGTCTTGCAGCCCTCCTTTCTCCTCTCAATTTATGCCCCCCTCTTGCATGCTCTCTGTCTCTCTCTCCTCCCCAGTTATCCACATGCACTTTTCCTGCCTCTCCTACCTCTTTTTGTCTCTTTCAGTCTTGATTCAATTAATTAAACTCATGCCAAAGTGCCATTTAAGCATGACACAGTTCATGGCAGTTTCATAAAGAAAGGTAAATATATTTTGTCATCTCAACTTCACCCAAAATTGTCTCCACTTCACCTAAAATCACAACTTTTCAATGTGGGCAAAGTTTTTCTTTATCTCCCTTCTTTATCTCTCACTCTCTGCATGCTCACAGGTGGACAGGATGCACCCATCCATAGTGATTTTCTCCTCATCTCGTGCTCTTTGGCTATTTATGGGCAGGGATGTATGCTAGTTGCTGACTAGCGGGAGTGTGCCATCTATTTACGACTGACTGGCATTTATGAACATGCACATGTGCCTATGATCAAATCAGAGTTTCCTGCGGCGTTCATGAATCCAGTGTAGATTTCTATTACCAAGGTGATTTATATGCAAATCTACTCACAGATTTATTAACATTTCATGAATGAGAACCACTGAACATTGTGCAAAATATTGTCAATCAACAGCATCAGTACAGAAAAAAATCTTTATCACAATTCTATCTAAAAAAGAAATAAAAAATACTTGGGAAACCCTGTTGCTAAATCCAAGCCATAACATTTGATTTGTAAATGGTTTGTAAGGCAGGACATAACTGAACCTGCTTTCTCAATAGCTTCCACTTTAGTTTGGTGTCATGATGCATGGAAAAATGCACATGTGATAAGTAGAGTGAGACATGCTGCTGAAATTGCACTTATTTCTAAGACATCACAGGCTGTTCATCATCTGTTTTAGAAATAAATATTTTCAGAATGTACTTCTACTTCTTTACGCTAAAAGAAGGAAACATTTGTAGTTATTTCTAGGTTATTATTCAATAGTGTTATTGGCCCTGCTCATTTAAGATCATATTTGGCTGTATTTGGCATGAACTAAAATGAGTTAAAGACTGAAAACTCTTTAGAACTATTTGATGGATTGTCATGAAATTTTGCTCAGACATTCATACCCCCCTCAAGATGACTTATAATGCTAATGTCAGCATGATAGCAATTAGCTCAAATTACTACTGTGCTAAAGTGCAGCCTCACAAAGCCTGACTCTAAACTCTAAGCTTGAAGCCTCAAATTCATTAGCTAGAATTATGTCTTAAGATGACAAGTAGATAACATTTCCTTTGCCATTTTTTATAACTTATTTGTGATTGATTTATGAGTAATTTTTATTTGCATGTTATATTGTCTAATTATCTATCATCTATGTGGAGCTTCCTCTTCTCAACATGATTTGATGTGTAACCTTATTGCAATACATTAGAATGTTTCTTACTTTCCTATACATGATAAGTGGTTAAGGAAAGCTAAGTAATGGCTAATGGCTGGGCAGCAACAGGAAGCCCACAACTCATTGAAGGGGCAGTCTCAGAGGAGAATGCTTTTTACATCACCACAAAAAGCTTATTAGACATTGTCAGAGCTTCGAGAAAAATTGTCTTCTGTGTTGTCCTGCAAGTCAGGAACTTCAATAATATCTTCAAAATCAGTATAATGAGGGTTTAGGGCAAGGCTTTAAGTCATACAGCTCCAGTTTTGTCTGGCATTTCATTATTGTATGAATTTAGGCTATACTGTTTGAAAAAAGCATTTAGTATTACAGGACCTACATAACAATCATTGCCTTTTAGCATAGCACTGGGTTGGGCAAGAATTCCTATGGAAACCCTGTATTAACTCTTATAGACTGTTTAATGCATTTTGCACGCTTTTCATTCTTCATTTTTTGATTAGTTTGGCTGTGTTCATACATATGGCATACATTTTGGCAAGATTGTGTATTTTTGTTTAATCTTGAAATATCCAGCTCAGCTCCTACAATAAGTCTAAAATATATTGTGTGAAAAGAATGTGCCATTGAAACCCATTCAAACTGCAATTTTTGATCCCACAGACGTCAAAGCATAACAACATGCATTGTATTATTTCAGGGTGTCATTCTGGGCATTTGCCTTAGAATTTGTAAAAATTTACAATTCTTGTAAAATTCTGAAAATTAATAAATATTTGATAATTATGATTAGGATGGATTTTGGTTAAAAAAGTAAACTCAATGAAAGTAGAAAATCATATGAGTGTACAACAACTTCTTTTTTGAAAAACCCATTTTGTGTGTAGAGCGATATGAGTATTTGACACTGCATAAAAAATTCTAATGTATAAAAATAAATGTTGCTGCTAATCAGTGACATATCCCAGATCCTGATAATCAAAATAATAATAATTTACTTAGTATGTATGGATTGAAAATTAATCTTTCTTTTTTTCAAATTTCATCTACAAACTAAGTGGCATCATGGTAAAAAGCTAACATTTAGGGGTTATATTTCTGAACAATAATGAATATTTGATATTTATGATTAGGACTGATGTTGGTTAAAAATTAACTCAATTCTCTACTCTGCTCAAGTAGAAAATAATAATAATAATGTATAATTTTTTTTAAAGCTTGTTTTTGAAAAGGGTATTTGTGTGTAGAGTAATATGAGTGTGTGTGTAATGTTAAAGCTTGCCTTAAGGGTTAATGTAAAATAATGTTTTGACCTATAATTACACCTGGGCCACATGGCCTGTGTGAGTGTCGACAATCCTATATTTTTTTTATTTCAGCACTGGTTTTAACAGATTAGAGCAGCCACACTGCCAGCATGGGCAGTGCTGCTAAGGCACGGTCAAAACTCCTGTCTGGATTGTTATTCATACATTTTGCCAACCTGTCATGAGAAAAAATGACAGGTTGGCAAAAAGGCTATATAAATTCAAGCAATTATTATTATTATTATTATTATTATTATTGTTATTATCATATGTTTTGCTTTTAACTACTGAGGATTATGTTAGTGTTAGGCTGGGTTTTACAGATTACTTGAAGCTATTTCACAACCATGTTGACAAAAAAGAGACAGCAAGTACATACAAACAAACAGTCTGCTGATTCTTATTTGCATACAACATGTTAGCTTATCCACCACATGACAATTACTAAGGAGAGGCAGCACAACTACATGTTAGAAATACCTCCTGGAGGCAGATCAGGTTAAGCTGTAACACGGATCAGTTGCAGAGAAATCCACTGATATGTGGGACTTACAGTAATAGACTTACTCTATTAAATATGAATATAAATATGAAGGGATATTTGCTTGGGGGACAGCACAACAAGCTGTAAACGCAACACTCTGCTTTATACATCAAGCAGACACAAGGAAACTATCATTTACTTGCCCACATGCTTTATGTAGGTATAATGTTTGCTCTTTCTTAGCTCTGTCTGCACCAGCTCCTGAGGGACACACCTGGCTCTCTGCTAAATACTGTGTGACGATAGCACTGAGACTGAGCCAAAGTTGCCGCTAGCAGATAAAAATCTCCAAACAGAAGTCCAAAAGCTTTCAAAGAACTTAGGTTGTTCACATGACAAGAGCACTGGATGTTTATAGGCTGTATATAAAGATGGACCACAGTGACTTTTCAATCTGGATCGCCCTCTGGTGTCTGTCTGCAGTGTAGGTCATAAAGCCCGCCTCTCGATGCTATTGAATAGACATAGGCCAAACTAAAAACTCAAAGTACTCACCAAATAAATTTTTCCCAAAGAATTCTGTCTCTGAGGGTAGTTCATCACCCTGATGTTTGTTCAAGTGTTTGATTTACAATTACGTTTTAATGAGTTATTCAGTTCTACAAAAAGGGGATTTTCCACCATGATTGACAGAAGGGCTGCAACAACATATTGATTCGTTGTGTCGTGCGATTATTACATCACTCTCTGTGTAGTGGGACTGTTTACCTCACATATAGATGGGAGCAGATATGTAGAAGCCACTGTTTTGAAGAGGCATGGCGGAGGCAGAGAGAACGTGCTATACAAAAACCTCAGAAGTTTGGGAGCACTTCATGTAACGCAAAACAAGGAAGTGTGAGCTGCAAAATATGCAAAAGTGACGGCATAGCACATGAGCATGACAGTTATGATGCGGCATCTAAAACGAAAGTGAAAGTGAGGAGGAGAGCTTAACAGTAGGGAAAGTCTCGACACAAAATGACGTATGTTCAGTTTTAAAGTAAGGAAACGTAATGGTATGTTGTAAAAGCTGTCAGCGCTTGGTTTTTGAATTGTTTCATATTTCATTTTGTAGTTTTTTTATTATTTATAATTTAACATTATTTTGACAGCTCAGGGATGTTCAAGGAACTGCCCGTTTATGCATTTTTAGCACTGTTGCCAATGATAATCTGTTTTTTAACAAAGTGATGGGAGAAAAAAAATGCTTATTTTATTATTATTTTTATGAATATATTTTTTTATCTGATTCATCAATTAATCGAAAAAATAATCGACCGATTAATTGATTATTAAAATTATTGTTAGTTGCAGCCCTAACTGACAGGCGTGACACCTTGTAGGGACGTGTTGTCCATCTTTATATACAGCCTTTAGTGTTGACATGTTACAGACAGGTTAGGCCTATGACATCAGCAGCCTATGACACAACAGAGCAGTCACCTGAAACAACTGATATTCATCAGCTGCTGTTTTTCTGTTTCAGCCCCTCTACCCAATCCTGATGATAGTTTAAATCAAAACTTAAAGACTGAAACAACAAAATATGGGTCAGTTTTATCAGCTCAACTTCTTCCAGTTGGACACATCATACCCTGATTTGTAAGACTTTTTTTTCTCCTGAGATGGGCAGAATTTCAAATAAATGTATTAAAATACATATGTAATTACTTTTGAGTATTTTGTCATTTGAATTTTGCTAAAGAACAACATGGTATTTGGCTAAATGCAACTGAATCACATAACAAGTCCTGCTGCGTCCAGCATCTCGCTCATTGTTAACTAGGCTTGGGCTGTATCATGGTATTACAGTGTATTAATTCTTAATACCAGGCTATTTAGAAATCCCGAATGAATACTCCACTTTCTATTAAAGTCGTTGTATGTAGTGCACAGCACGCACCAGAGCTCAGTCTTTGGTCTCTACTGGTGGAACAGGCAGCTGAGCTGAAAGACACAGTAACACCTAGTGGTGGAGGGAGATGTTACAAGACTGTAAACAGCCGGTGGCCAGCAGGCAGAGAGAACGTGGGGAATAACGGCATGTTTTTACATTTAACTTGGTGAATTAAGGATTTATTTGGACCAAATCGAAGCTATTGACTGTTGGAACAGTGGACTTACTAACCTGATCACCAGCAAGAGTAACCAAGATGGTTTGGGTCAGTTTGATTTTGTTTCTGTAAAGTTTGAATGAAGTACGTTTTATGCTGAGTTAACGTGGCAATAAAGCCTCGACAGTCTTTCATGACTGAGATAATGTTGAATTCAAAAGGTGTACAGTTGTATTTCTCAGTTGAATAAAGGTGTTATCAGTCTTAAGTTTTTAAAACCTTCTGTTGGCACTGATTAATTGGCCCACCCAATAAATCGCCCAACTCCTAATCATAATTAATCTGTCAATGAGTTATAATGAGCTTTCTTTGTAAGCTGTATAAAACTTCACTGTAAAAAAGTGAAAATAATTGATACACATCATGATGAGGTATAGATGTGAGTTAATGGACTGACAAGAAACATGTCTGTCATGACTCATAATGCAACTTGATGTGTTTTGTTAGATCCTCCTTTCCAGTTAATGCTGCAGGTTTCAGGTTTTCCATTTGCCCATGCTCCTCCAGAGCCACACAACACATTTACTCAGCCAGGCTATGACTCATAATTAGTTCTTCCTGTGTATATATATATATATATATATAGACATACACACACAATTTACTAAAAAACTAATACATTTACGCATTTTTTTCACTCCCGCATTTTAGCTTTTGTCAAAACCTTGAGACATCACTGAAAAAAACAATCATTTTAACTGGCTTGACACAGTGCCTACATTTACTGAAGGCAATGGGACTGAGGTGGATCCTCAGCCTTCTTTGCCCCTCTCAGATAATGCCACATCCCCCACGTCAGATCAGGGCCAAAGCTCTGAAACTGAAAAAAATCTGATGTGAAAGTGAAAACAAGAGCTCAGACTAAGAAAAAGAAAAAAAAATCTGAAAGCTGGAAGCTGTAAGAATAACGTCTGATTTTGATAATTTAAAATCTTCATCTAAAAAAAGACCTCAAACATCAAAATATAAAGTGAAAAATGAAAAGAAATAATTTATTCAAAAGAATTCCAGAACTGAATCAAAACTATTACTATTATTTAAACTGAAAAAAAAAAAAAACAACAAACAACAACAACAAAAAACTTTTCCTACACTTATTTTTAGTTTGAATACAGTGGCCTGTTTTTCCAAAATTAAAGTTTAAACATAACTTTCAGTTTTAAACAGTTATTAAATTTCCATTTCTTTATTCAGATTATGAAAACAATTGCCCTGATGTAGCTCCATATTCGGTCTGGTTAAATGCGAATTTTATTTCATTTTCAGGAAATAGTGACAGTATTTTTGGCTACGATCCTTCTGACTTACCAACTGTAGTGAATACAGTGCAGCAGAAGAACATGGAGCCAAAAAAATCCCACCTCTCGGGTCTCTGGAGCCATATGGACTTGAATTTAAGCATCTTTGTCTCCACTCGCTGCACTATGTTGTTATGCGTGAGAGAGGCATTATCTGAACATAAAGATATACAGATAAACAGATACTTAGTGCAGAGCAAAGATATTTGAATAATTGGTTAAGATGACAAATATTTACGCATGACTAGTTTCAAATTCTTTATCAGCATTACAACGGAAAAATATAGTCAAAGACTTAATCAGTAAACATAAAAAGTCCATACATATTTTTATAATTATGTTTGAAGAGTTAAGTAGCACAGTGATAATCAGATGATGTACCAAACAGATGTTAGTGTCCACTTACTGGTGAGGTTCTGGACGGTGCTGACGATCTGACCCAGGAACTGGTGGTACTCCTGGTTGTCGGGGGACGCGTACCTCTCAATGCGCTCGAAAATGAGCGCACCTAGCGCGGCGTACGCAACCAGAGACAGACTCAGGAGAAGGTGAGGAAAGAGTCTCCAGAAACGTGCAGCGCATTTTCTTGACTCGTTCTTAGCGCTTATTCCTTTCTTCACGGCCAGTGACATTTTTTCCTGCAGTTCGTCCTCTTCCTCCTCGGCAGCCTCAGTCCGTGTGGAGAGCAGCTATATTTCCCTCAGCTCAGGTCCCGCTCCGGCAGTGTGTCCGAGACTGCTGCAGGCAGGGAGTAAACACTGCACATCATCCATAAACGCATTACAGCCTCTGTGGGGAGGCCTCCGGGGACTCCGTTATTGACTTCATAGTCTATTACTACCCTCTGTGACTGCCTGGGGCTCCTGGAGAGCCACACAGACGCTCTGACAAACATTCACACCACCACCATCATTACACCTTCATGACTGTCATCAACTTTTATCCCAGCAAGCAAAGTTAAAGATTTTTTTGTTAATACCAAATTGAATAAAGCTGCAGCCTGGAGAATCAACCTGAATAGTGACCTCATGACAAATGTAACAGTCAATCTGCAATTGTTATAAATTCCACTTGATATCAGACATGTATGCATTCACTTTATCTTAAATGGATATTCGACCTCTTCAAATGCTTTAATGCTCATTTAACCCTTTGAAACCTGAGCAAATTGGTTTGATTTCATAGGGAGAAGGCAATGAGCCCCCAAAGTGCTGAAATGATCTTAAAAAAACTATAACTTTACCTTTTTTTTCTTGGAACACAATCTTAATTATAAAATTATAGTAAATGTAAATATAGATTTGTTGAAATTTTTCCCTATGTTACATGCACACACTTTTTTTTTTGTTTTTACTATTTTAAGAGGCCACAAATCAAGGACCACTGTTAAATCTTTAACAATATATTTCATGAACTGATTTATATTTTTTTTCAATGTAAAATCTTTATCTGAAAAGAACACAAAGCTGGACTGGAGTAGGAAGTGCAAAGTTTTCTTTTGAAATGTGGAAGAAAGATAAAGTAGCACAAATAATGAACTGGTCCTTCTAAGTTGTTCAAAGTTGTACTTAAGTAGTTTTTGAGTGAATGTACTTTGCACCACAGCTGAAAGCTTCAGTCAGTTAGATCCACTTTCTTTTTGGATGTCCCTTTCACTGAAACAGCAATTATGCCCCTTTAATCTCCAAAACAAATGGTCTTCAAGCACCAGAGGCAACAGGTGCTGCAGGATTTCTATATTTAGTGAACCATGTGAGGGTCAACTGGGAGTCTGAGTCAGACAACAACTGGGGCCTCTTACTGTGAATACTTCAAAACTATTAAACATGCCGTGACATTCTATTTGAGATGTGGCTACTTTTAACTTTTAACTGACTGTAGGGAAAAATACCCACTTCACTGTGAAGTGAATCACACTAAATTTATTCAATATGCACAGCCCCAATTCCATACAAGTGCGGGCACTGTGTAAAATGTAAAGAAAAACAGAATGTAATGATTTGAATTTTTTTTTAACCTATTTTTAATTCAACACAGCACAAGGACAACATAGTTGATATTCAAACTGATCAACTATATTGTTTTTTGTAAATATACTCTCATTTAGTTTGTTACCTCTTGATAACTCAGTGTAATTGTTTTTTTTTTTGGTAACATTTTAGAATACTGCCCACAACAACCAGCTTCATTGATTCCAATATACAGTGGAATTTTCTGTATTAATGGTCTACCAGTGCAGCAACATAAACTGTAAATAAAGATGGACGATGCACCCCATCTTACCCCCCATGCTAAAGTGAGGCTAAAATATCCAAGATATGGGCACTGCCATCTTGCACTGGTGACATCATTTAGAGTCAGATTCTGTGCAGTAGCAGTATCCATAGTAGGAAGTTTCTGGTAAAACACCCGTCCGACCAATCAGGAGCAGCTCTATTGAATGCGAGCGCATGTATTGGCTTTCATAACTGTTAGTCATGGTGAAAAAATTAACTTTTTGTAGAACTGAGTAACTCATTAAAACTGACCTTATCATAAAAACTATCACTTGAACAAACACCAGGGCGATGAGAACTACCTTTAGTGACAGAAACCATCTTTGTGAAAAATTTATTTGGCCTGTACTTTTAGTTTTTAGTTTGGTCTATGTCCATTCAGTAACATGGAGGGGCAACCTATTCTGCAGAAGGACACCAGGGGGCGATTCGGACCGAAAAGCTTAACTTTGGGGGAGCTGTCATGTTTTCCATCTTTATATACAGTCTTATACAGTGCAGTATGTATATGTGTAGATACCATAAAATAATATGTAAAATTAAGGAGGGGTTAACAATCTAGGATCTTTACAAGAACTTGTCAAGAAATTGTTATTGTTATTTAATTTGGAGTACAGTGTATAAAGCATGTCCAAGCAGCAACCTGTCAGGTTGAAAAATAAGGCCAATGCCAAAGTTCCTTGAAGGGGAGGGGGGGTTTATATAGCCCACCTATTTACAGTTAATCAAGGCCCAAAGTTACACATATTTATGAGCAGTTTTTAAAAATCATAATTAGATTAGCTACAGAATTACTATAATTTTAAGAACTTTTTCCAGGTAATTTACTTTTTTTTAAAAAAACTGGATTTTATTATTATTATTATTATTATTATTATTATTATTATTACACATTCTTGGGTAATTTTCTTCTACCTTTTGCTAATTTCTTGCTTTCTCCCCATGACTTTAAAAGAAATCAAGCCAATTTGCTCAGATTTCAAAGAGTTAATTGATCAATAAAAAATTGTAGAGTAACATCATAACTTAATAATCGAGTTTTACACTTTGTTCATTATTACTTATTTGGCACTATTGGCCATTGTTTCGAATGGAGACTTGCTTGGATATTTCAAGTTGATGATAAAGTTTGTCGTGCAGTTCAGTTCTCAGTTTAGTGTATGTATGACCATAACTGGTGTAAGACGGACAAACTGCAGTGCAGAGCAGGTCTGGGAAATCTTGGCTTCTCTCTGTAAAATACATAACATGAACAGCCGTTATGTCTGCTCAGCATCAGTGGAATAAACATTTTGGCTGGCATTCTGGTTTAAATAAACATCCATTAGAAAGTCATGGTGCTCTGGCCTCTAATCATCACATTAACAGTGACACCATTCCAAAGCGGCGAGTCAGAGCAGAAACACAACGATGTCATCCTTGGCCACATACACCATGTCCCACACAAACCTTTTAAAGGCAAACTAAGGCGCATGTGTTTGTTTTACTGTGACTTTTTTTTAGATGAAGGTAACCTTACTAAGGCCCGCTTGGAACCCATGCCACATTACTGTCTCAGCATGACACATGTGGACCATACTGAGAGCCATGTGCTTGACATGGCACACAGTATAGGTGCAGGAGTTGTGGCTCGTTTCACATTATGTCACCAAAGTAAAGGTTCTGAAGAAGGCAGAACACTTAATGAATGTTTCATGTGGAAACCCGCAGGCTAAAGGCAGATTCATAGCTGCTGATAAATGTTAGCAGCTTAACTACAGCTGCTAGGGCGTAGGCTCCATAGCAAAGCCGTAACATGTGCTTCCTAAAAAAATCTGACTACAAGTCAGAGCTATCACAGGCTACAGATATACCCTGAGGACACTCATCAGCTATAGCTGCTGTTTTCTCCTAGTTAAAGATATTGGTAGAAACTGTTCAAATTAAGGGAAACTTTAAGCAGGTTGAAGAAAGGACCACTAACCGCTTTTTGAGTAATACACATTCAACAAAGGCCTCTCCACTGCAAGCCCTTTACTCACTGTGCGCACCATTCTCCATAACAGTGAATCAAATAACTTTTACATGGTGAATAATGACTGGTGTTCCATTAAAAATTGCCCCTGCCTAATTATCCTTATTACTATTTATTACAATACAACAACAGTACTCCCTCATTCTCCCACATTCTTACCTGCATCTTGTTTAATCTGTATATCTTTGATTTTTTTCTGGTATATCTTTGATTTTTGTATTTAAAACCTGTAAATTTTTTCTTCTTCTTTGATACATGCCTATTTGTGCACTTTTGTATATTTTATATTTTGTATATATTGATATTTTATATATTTTTTCTGTACACACGGCTGCTGTGACAAGTTAATTTCCCACAAGTGGAATAAATAAACGTGTCTAAGTCTAAGTCTAGAGGTGTAACAAATTAATGATCAATGATTCGATATCATTGATGCAACGTGAAAACATTAATCCATATCATCATTTTTAGGATATGCCTTTATTTTGATATTCATTATAATCGTCAAACAGTGGCAGGTAAATGGAGCTACATTTGTATAGCATCATAATTTTCTTCCAACCACACAAAGTGCTTTAAACTAAATGCTACATTCACTCATTGATGGCCGAGGCAAACCAAAACTTTCTTATCCCAACTCGTCTCATGTTGTCGCTTTGCAGTGGCCTTCTGTGTCCGTTTATTATGCTCTAGGTATCCCTCTTGCATCTGGTATTTATGTTCCAGGGTGGCACGACCGTGATGTCAACAAATGCTCATGGTTGGATGACATGGCATGTGGTTATGTCTAGACAACACGAGCCCATAGCAACCAACGCCGGAATGTCAACAAACATACATGCTGACATAGATGGTTAGGCTTAGGGGCAGGAGTCACATAGTAAGGTGTAGAGAAAAACCCATCACATTCAGACAGGAAGCAAACACCAGAGTGCCACATGAAAGTCCAGGGTTTAGTGATCCCATCCATCACCCCATCTGGTAGGCACCCTTGTGCTCCTTATATTATGTGGTCACTGGCAGCATTTCAACCTGATGCCATCCTGCTACATTTCATGTAGACGTGGCAGGTGCAGTCAGGCTGTCCGCTGGCATATAATAACATCGTGACTGGTTCGTGACCACTAGGATACTTTGACATGCAGACTAGAGGAGCCATGGATCAACTCACCAATCTTCAGATTAGTGGACGACCCACTCTAACCCCTGAGCCAGCAGTAGTCTCCAATTCAGTAATTAAATGAGGCAAAAGAGAAGTTGACTTTAAGTTACTTCAGTGCATCAATGGACGCTGATGTATTCAGTCTCTCATTTCTGCTAAGTTTGTGCTAAAGTTAGGCTCTTGTGTCTATTTTGTAAGTCTTGGTGGTGCTTTCTGTGGTTGGCATTGGACAATGGCGGCCTGTGGCTGCAGATTGTCCTTCGCAATGAGGAGATTAAATCACCGTTCTGTAAACTCTCCTCTGCATTGTAAAGGCAGTAGATAATAAAATTAATTACCTCTGTGCCATATCAGTTTCAAACAGGATATCAGGGACTGTAACATCCTTTGATTCGCCAAAACTTGGCTAAAAAGTGGACAACGTCATCCAACCAGGTGACTCTTTTCCCCATATGGCAATCAGACAGAACAGGGGCTCTGACGAAAGGAGGAGAGGAGGCGTGTGCTTTATGGTGAATACAGACTGGCATGACATCCACCTGTCATGATTAATCTAACGGTAAGCAGTGATCCAATGTCATCGATGCAAAGTGAAATCATCGATCAGTGTGATCATCTTTGGGATACATCTTTGTTTTTTAAATTGGTGTCACCGTCCAACAGTGATAGACAGATATTGGAATGCAGCCAAGGAACAGATTATGAGGATAATATTATAACCTCAGGAATAAATCAGCAGTGTGGAAATATTTGGGATTTCTGAGAAAATACGTGTAAATAGACAGAGCACGATTTGTATGTAAACAATGCTGTTATGAGATAAAATATTCAGGAAACAAGACATAATATTAGCTGGCCAGGCAGCTCACTCCATCAACTTCTGACAGCAACACAGCAATGTTAGCTGCCCAGTTTAAAAATTTTAGCCTTAAACCTAACCAATGAGTAGAGGAAAATCTTACTAGCTGCAAGGCTTACTTACACAATGTAAAAGTGCTTTGGTCTGGTCTTTATTGTGAATGTAAATGGATAATAATGGATGGATAGTGCTTTTGTAGTCGTCCGACGACTCAAACTGTTTTCATACTACAAGTCACATTCACTGCTTCACACACACCTTCACACTCTGGTGGCCGAGGCTATTGTACAAGGTGTCACCTGCGACTCAGTTTTTAAGCATTTATACACATTTACACATTTTTGGAGCAGCCATCATAAGTAATTTGGGATTCACTATCTTGCCCAATGATACTTCAACATGTTGTGTGGAGGAGCTGGGGATCCAACCACTGACCTTTCAATAACAGAATGACCTGCTCTATCTCTGGAACCACAACCACTCAATCCATGGAACCTGCCACTGGCGCTTGAACCGTTGGTGAAGGATACCTTGGTGAAGGCTGTGGCTCAGAGGTAGAGTGGGTCGTCCTCTAATCGGAAGGTCAGCAGTTCAATCCCCAGCTCCTCTGGGCAACATGTCGAAATATCCTTGTGTGGCAAGGCGAGCGGAATAAGAAGGTTGCTGACAACGCCACCTGGGGGCTTTCACCCCAGGATATAACAGGACTTCATAAGTTACCAGTTTTCGATTTGAAACAAGGCACACATTTCGAAAAACTCCACAGGACAGGAGCGTGATTTCCAATTATAAAAATATATTTTATTAAACAATTATTTTTAACTGAGTAACAGACTAAATAAATCAAAATAAAGACAATAATAATGGTGAGAAATGATGTGAGGAGCCACTTAAAGGAAATAAGGGACAGGGCTGGGGCTTACCACGACAGCGGTAACAAAAAAAGGAGGGATCCAAAACTACACTTCACCCGTGACACTGCAAACCAAAACGTGAAAAAGGAACCACCACCAGGGAAACCGCTGCTGCTCTGGGCCTCAGCACCTGTCAACAGAAAGAAAACAATATTAAAACCATAAAATCAAGGCAGTCCTCACACACAACATAACCAAAAATAACACCCCAAAGCCAAAAGGAACTATACTAAATCACAAATTATCAAAAGCAGGAAAAAGAAATATTTCTAAACAATTAATCCAATATAACAGAAACTCAAGCAATAATAATTCAATGAAAAGAAATAACATAAATAAATCCAAACAATAAATGCAATATAACACTGAGACGCAATAATAATCCAATGGAAAGAAATAGAAAAGAAATAAACCCAAACAATCAATAAATGTCTGCCACTCTAATTTAAAACAGTCTTGGCGGGTATGGCTCTGTGGCAATAAAAGTTAGGACGCCTCTCTGGGCGCACGCCGGCAACTTTTGTCTAGGCTGTGTTGCCACAGCCTTTGGCTGCAGTCAACAGGGCCGGATCAGAGAGTCAAATGCAGGCCGAACCGGAGCGCCGAGTCAAAGCGGCTAGAGTCCCACGAAGAGCCACACGGAGGACAGTTACACCGGCAGAATGAACGAGAGAGGGACAGCCACGAGCCAAGACAACGCCGAAGCCAAGACGAAACTAAAAGAGAAAAAAAAACCAAGGCCAAAAGGAAGAGCCCGGACACAGAAAGAGCCCGGACACAGAAAGAGCCAGGACAGCAGCAAGGCTCACAGCGGCGCGTGACGGCCGCGTACGGAGAGCAGGATCAGAGATGTCACCGCGGCAGGAGGAGGAAGCGCACAGCCCAGATTCTAGCAGCGACAGCCGGGAGAAAACAAATCAGTACACCTCACCCAACCATCGGCAGCATAATATAAAAATAGCAGAGAACTGAGCGTCTTACCCGCAGAGAGCGCACCACACACACACACTGACCCGAGGGAGACAGCCCGGCTCCAGGTAACACCGCACTGCCAGACGGAGCGAAACTGAGGTAAGCGCCAGGCCCACAACACAGAATAACTTGAGCGGATTGAGGAGACACAGAGCATGCATACCTTTGTTTTGAGATCTAACCTGCAAACCAGCGAGACGCCACCACACACGCTGTCGGCTCCGTGAAGGAGGAAGAGGAAGCGGAAAGGACGAGACGGGTCCGACCTGGTCTATTTATAGGTGATGCGCAATTGTCTGCCACACTGCCCCTCACGGCAGGGAGTGCAGCGCTATCCTGCCACACTTGGGCAAGATACTGAACTCCAAATTGCTCCCGATGCTGTGTCATCAGAGTGTGAGTGTGCGAATGATTACTGAGTAGCAGGTGGCACCTTGTTCACGTACTGCGGGTAAGCGTGTTACATCACTTCCGGTGTATCTTGTCTGTGTCTCTGGTAGCGTCTCTGAGCTGCTCCTACGAGTGATCCTCAGCTAATCTTCTAACTTGTTCCTTACTTCGGCTGCTCTTATCTATCTGTGACTGAAAACTCACATAAGTTTTACTTAATCACTCACAGCTGTCTCCTCCTCTCAGCGGTTTTTCCTGTGTATTCACAGCCGCTCTCTCACTGTTAGCCGGTTAGCTTCGTTAGCATTAGCTCTGGTTAGCGATGGCTTCTCTCTGCTCCTCTCCCTCTTCTGCTCTCTCCTGCTCAGTGTGTCAGATGTTTAGTTACTCCTCTGCCTCCTTCAGTGTTAGTGGTACCTGTAACAAGTGTAGTTTACTTGCTGCGCTGGAGGCGAGGCTTAGCGATCTGGAAGCGCGGCTCCACACCGTGGATAATCCCTCTGTAGCTGCGATAGCTAGCGAGCCCCCTGTAGCCGGTGCGGACCGACATAGCGTAGCCTCTGCTAGCCGTCCCCCGGCAACCCCCTTGCAGCCGGGAGGCTGGGTGACTGTCCGGGCGAAGCATAGTAAGCCGAACCCCGCGGTACACCCCCCACCCCCCCTTCACGTTTCAAATAAGTATGCCCCTCTCAACCACACACCGACCGAGGACACAACCCTGGTCATTGGTAGCTCTATTTTGCGAAACGTGAAGTTAGTGACACCAGCGGCCATAGTCAAATGTATCCCTGGGGCCAGAGCGGGCGACGTCGAGTCAAATTTGAAGCTGCTGGCTAAGGCTAAACGTAAATACAGTAAGATTGTTATTCACGTTGGCGGCAATGACACCCGGTTACGTCAATCGGAGGTCACTAATATTAACATAGAGTCGTTGTGTGAGTACGCCAAGACGATGTCGGACACCGTAATCTTCTCTGGACACCTCCCCAATGTGACCAGTGATGACATGTTTAGCCGCATGTCAGCACTCAACCGCTGGTTGTCATGGTGGTGTCCAGCAAATGATGTGGGCTTCGTTAATAATTGGCGCTCCTTTTGGGGTAAACCTGGTCTTATCCGGAGGGACGGCATCCATCCCACTTTGGATGGAGCCGCTCTCACTCTAAGAATCTGGCCGATTTTATTAGAGGCCCAAAGCCATGACAAACCAGAATTGGGACCAGGTTTCAGAGTCGCAGTCTTACACGCTTCTCTGAGCTTCTTCTAGCACAGTCACACACCCATAATGTAAATGTTATAAAAACAGTGTCTGTCCCCCGACCACTTCATTTGTTTAATACTAAAATAAACAAAAGGGGAGTTGTACATAAAAATCTCATAAAAATTAACTCATCTCCTGTCATACAGCATCATAACAGGAGAATTAAATGCGGACTCTTGAACGTTAGATCCTTATCAACCAAGGCTCATTTAGTCACTGATTTAATATTGGATAACCATATTGATTTATTATGCCTCACTGAGACCTGGCTTTGTCCTGAAGAGTACGTTAGCCTGAATGAATCCACTCCTCCTGGTCATATAAATAGTCACGTTGCGCGGGACACTGGCCGAGGAGGGGGAGTCGCTGCTATTTTTGATTCAAGCTTAGCAATTCACACTAAGGCCAAGTTAAACTAAAATTCATTTGAAAGCCTTTTTCTTAGTCTTTCTCACCCATCCTGGAAAACTCTACAGCCAATTCTATTTGTCATAGTGTACCGCGCCCCCGGCCCATACTCTGAATTTCTATCTGAGTTCTCTGAGCTTATATCAAGTTTAGTGCTCAAATCAGACAAAATTATTATCGTAGGTGATTTTAACATTCACATGGATGTTAATAGTGATAGCCTTAGTTCTGCTTTCTCCACACTTTTGGATTCAATAGGCTTCAGTCAGTGTGTACATAAACCCACCCACCGCTACAATCACACCCTCGATTTAGTCCTTGCATACGGCATTGATATTGCAGATTTATTAGTCTTTCCTGAGATTCCTGCTCTGTCAGACCATTATTTGATAACTTTTAATTTTTTATTACTTGACTACAAGCCTCTCAGTAAGAGCTACTCTTCTAGATGTCTATCTGATTCAGCAGTGGCTAAATTTAAGAAACTAATTCCCTCTGCTTTGACATCATTACCATGTCTTACAACTCCTGAGCACACTACTACTAACTTAAGTCATTCCCAAATTGACTGTCTCATCGATAATGCTACTGGCTCACTGCGATCAGCTCTCGACACTGTTGCACCCTTCAAGAAGAAAATAATGAAACAAAGAAAATTAGCCCCATGGTTTAACCTCCAGATTCGCAAATTGAAACAAACATCGCGAAAATTTGAAAGACATTGGCGTTCGACCAAACTGGAAGAGTCCCGTTTAGTCTGGCTGAACAGTCTTAAAGTCTATAAGAAGGCCCTCCGCCATGTCAGGGCAAACTATTATTCATCACTTATTGAGAAAAACAAAAACAATCCCAGGTTTCTTTTCAACACTGTAGCCAGGTTGACTCAGAGTCACAGCTCTATAGAGCCCTGTATTCCTTCGGCCCTAAGCAGTGACGACTTTATGAATTTCTTTAATAATAAAATCATAACTATTCGAGATAAAATCCATCACCTCTTACCCTCAACTGACCTGACCCCGAACTCAGATAGCCTGAATATGGCAGCAAGGCCCGAAATTTATCTAGACCATTTCTCCCCCATTGACCTTCATCAACTCTATACTTTGGTTTCTGCATCTAAGCCATCAACATGCCTGCTAGACCCCATCCCAACTAAGCTCCTTAAGGAAGTTTTACCTTTATTAGACAACTTTTTATTAGATATAATCAATGCGTCTTTATTGACAGGTTATGTACCCCAGTCTTTCAAAGTAGCTGTCATTAAACCTCTTCTAAAGAAGCCCACTCTCGATCCTGAGATTTTAGCTAACTATAGACCGATATCTAATCTCCCCTTTATTTCTAAAATCCTTGAGAGAGTGGTTGCTCATCAGCTCTGTGACTTTCTCCGAGACAACAGTTTATTCGAGGACTTTCAGTCAGGCTTTAGAGTTCATCATAGCACAGAGACGGCACTAGTAAAAATTAATAACGACTTATTTATCGCTTCTGACACAGGTCTGGTCTCTGTTTTAATCCTATTAGATCTCAGTGTGGCATTTGACACCATTGACCATCAAATCTTACTGCACAGACTTGAAACCTCAATTGGCCTTAAAGGAACGTCACTAGCCTGGTTTAAGTCATACTTATCAGATCGTTCCCAATTTGTTCACATCAATGATCAACCCTCCGCACATACAAAGGTCTGCTTTGGAGTGCCACAAGGTTCGGTGCTTGGACCAATCCTTTTCACTTTATATATGCTTCCTCTAGGCAACATAATTAGAAAACATTCCTTAAATTTCCATTGTTATGCTGATGATACGCAATTATATCTATCTATGAAACCAGATGAAACTGATCAGCTATCTAGACTTCAAACATGTCTTAAGGATGTAAAAGCCTGGATGAGCCGTAATTTCCTGATGTTGAATTCAGACAAAACTGAAGTTATTGTTCTTGGCCCAAAACACCTCAGAAGCTCCAACAATTTAATTTCTCTAGATGGCATTACCTTGGCCTCTAGCACAACTGTAAGGAACCTCGGAGTTTTATTTGACCAGGATTTATCCTTTGCCTCCCATATAAAACAAACTTCAAGGACGGCTTTCTTTCACTTGCGTAACATCGCAAAAATTAGACATATCCTATCCCAAACAGATGCTGAAAAATTAGTACATGCATTTGTCACCTCTAGGCTGGATTACTGTAATTCCCTATTATTTGGTTGCCCCAACAACTCTCTTAGGTCTCTCCAACTGGTGCAGAACGCTGCTGCTCGTGTTTTAACGGGAAGCAAGAAAAGGGATCATATTTCTCCTGTTTTAGCTTCTCTGCACTGGCTCCCTGTGAAATCCAGGATTGAATTTAAAATCCTCCTCCTTACTTACAAAGCTCTAAATAGTCAGGCTCCGTCTTATCTGTCATAGCTCATAGTTCCTTACCAACCCTCAAGACCACTGCGCTCTGAAAACGCAGGGTTACTTGTGGTTCCCAAAATTTCCAAAAGTAGGTTAGGAACCAGAGCCTTCAGCTACCATGCTCCTCTCCTATGGAACCATCTTCCATTTTCGGTCAGGGAGGCAGACACCGTTTCAACTTTTAAGGGTAGACTTAAGACCTTCCTCTTTGATAAAGCTTATAATTAGGGCTGGCTCAGGCTGCCTGGACCAGCCCATAGTTAGGCTGATATAGGTTTAACCTGCCGGGGGACTTCCCCTGATACACTGAGCTCCTTTCCTTCTCTCAATGCCGCCATCAGAAATCATGCATGTCTGTTAACTGCATTGCCATGTGCAAGCTTAGCTTAGCTCTGTGATAGCCATGTGGTACTCTCACTACCTGGGGCTCGCGATTACGGAGCCTGGGTCTGTTGAACTGCACTACGCTAATCCTGTTGCCTCTCAGGAGCGTTCCTGCTCCCTTGTTTCCTAGTTTCCCTGGATCCTGGCCGTAACCTTGACTGTGCCTGACCGTGGTGATAGCTGTGCTGATGCTGCGACCCTGCCTTTGGTTGTGCTCGTGCTGTGGCTGTACTGATTCTGTGCCCCCCGCTCGCCCTGATCGTGGTCTGGTCCTGGTTGCGCTGATGCTGTGATCTTGCCTTTGGACAACTCCCTTTCACATATGCATGAGACTGTTATCATCTCTCTCAACATCATCATAGAGAGCAATTACTAATTTCACACCTACCATTATTGTAATATGACATACATCTGTTTCTATTATTGCTGTGCCCCCCCCCTCTCCCCCCCCCCCTCTCCCCCTTTCTCTTTCTCTTTCCTTTTTTGCCATGATTGTATTTCATTTGCTATTTACGACATCTATTGCTCGTCTGTCCGTCCTGGAAGAGGGATCCCTCACTATCCTCTACCGCTCTTCCTGAGGTTTCTTCCTCTTTTTTTTCCCCGTTACAGGGGTTCTTTTTGGGGAGTTTTTCCTTGGGTGATGTGAGGGTCTAAGGGCAGAGGGATGTCGTACACTGTAAAGCCCTCTGAGGCAAACCATGTTTTGTGATAATGGGCTCTATAAATAAAACTGACTTGACTTGACTTGTACGGTAGCCTCGGCCACCAGTGTGTGAATGTGTGTGTGAATGGGTGAATAGACATGTAGTGTTAAAGCGCTTTGAGTGGTCAATAAGACTAGAAAAAGCTGTAGAAGTATAGTCCATTTACCATTTACCATTCTCTTGAGTGCTCCTCTCTGAAGGCGTTGTCGTTTAAGACAGCTTTGCTGCTTGTGATGACTCCAGCCAAGACAGTGTTTAAACTTACTGCCCTTTGGTGTCAGTGGCTTTGTTCATTGGGCTGAGTGTCGAGGACATGTCTCACAACATCATGGTATACACCCTGCCATTCATGTGGTTTTATCTCTTGGACATGTTGAGCTCCATTTGGGGGTCTGTTGATACAAGAATGATGGAAAGGGTTGGGTGTATGTTGACTGTGTTGTACGTGACTCTGCTTCTGGATTGATACACCAACATGTTTCCATGCTCCTGGATGACCCGGGAAATGTGTCCTGGGTGTCTATTGCTTGTCTTTAGACCCCCTTGTCTTTGGAACACTCAACCCAGTTTGGTAGCTTACCAACTAGGTTGGCTGGGGCCCTCGCCTTCTTGGCAGAAGAAGTAGGTGGGCTACTGTGACTTACCTTTAGTTGTTTATGATGAGTGTGGCTGGGTCATTGTTATGTCATGACAGGGCACTCATTTGTTGGACTCCACCCACTGTTCTCAAATAGTCCAGTAGAGGATGGGCTCTGTAACCCTAGTTCTATTAGCTCAGGTTGGGTGCTCTACCTAGGGGCCCTGTCATTTGTACGCTGTTTACTGAAGAGTGTGTAGAATTTCTGACAGTGGGAATCCACCTTCCTATATACTGTAATGTCCGCACGTATTCGGGCAAGAATGTCCAAATTGGCTGGCTACATTTTTGCTGTTCTTAGTGTGTGAATGCACGCTCATGATTAGAGGAGTATTACCAAAAGTCCAGTAGAGAGCTTCACCTATACTAGTAGAACTAGAGTTACAGTGTTGTAAGCTTTATTTCTTTATATGTTTTTCATCTGGCTTACATTTTATTTTCAGGAAAAATCTGCTGTGTGATATATATACATATATATTATATTACCACCTCTAGGTGGGGGGAAAGTTGCTGCCCCAAGCTACGGAGTTCATGTATCTCAGGGTCTTGTGCAGGAGTGAGGGTAGAATGGAGGCGCCGAGCCAGAAGGCAAAGCTTTTGATTTACTGGTCCATATACGCTTTAACCCTCACCTAAGGTCATAAACTCTGGGTAGTGACTAAAAGGATGAGATCGCGGATACAAGCGGAAGAAATGAGTTTCCTCTGCAGGGTGGCTGGGCTCAGCCTAAGAGATAGGGTGAGAAGCATAGACATCCAGGAGGAGCTTATAGAGCCGCTGCTGCTCCCACTGGAGGTGTTTCGGGCATGTCCAACTTTCAGGAGGCCCCATGGCAGATCCTGAATGCACTGGAGGGATTACATATCTCGTCTGGCCTGGGAATGCCTTGGGGTCCCCCAGGAGGAGCTGGAAAGTGTTGCTGGGGAGAGGGACGTCTGGAATGCTCTGCTCCACCTGTTGCTCCGGCGATCCGGCCACGGATAAGCGGACAACAATGGATGGGTGGACATATGTAACACTACTAAAGAGCCACAAACAACAGTGAAAGGAGGAGATCTGGAATACGCCAAAGATGATAATCCGTTGAAATCAAAGATAACTACCCAGATCCTTTTCTTAACAGAAAGGATAGAGGTCCCTGTGTGCCCAGTAAAGAACGTATACCCAACCAGTAACAATTAAGGGAGGCTGACATAAGGGTATTCCTGATGAGCAGTGTTTATGTGTTTTTGTGATCCGTGTTAAGGATGAAATTTATTTTATGTTCCATTACCCCATGTACAGTGACTTTTCTGATAACATAATCAGTAAAAGAACCTCTTATTTACTTTGGGCATCTGAAGGTAATGTGGAGCTGGCTCTTTAATGAGTCTTGGCAAGATTGAAGGATTGGCAACTAAGGCAGAGAAAACTGTTTCCAACTTGAATTTGAAATGTTTTTTTTTTGAATTTGTGGGACTGTTTATTATTATTGGTTGTATGGCCATTCTTCTTCTTCTTGTTGTACAGTGTCCTGTATGGTGGCTGACAGGGGCAACCACTTTTCAAATAGACAAAACACAAGCAAATTAAGAAAGCATAATCAATTAGAAGACTTGTGCGCAGCATTTGGAGAAGATGCTCCAAAGACCACACCATAACACATTAAAAAAACACGCTACATCACAACAGAAGTGCCTCCAGAGGACACTTAATAGTGACGCACATAGATGACTTATGTTACTGGCTTTTTTAATACAGTCTATGGTTGCTGGAGTTGGCTATTCGTCAGTGGTGTTGGAAAATGAGCTAAAATGTAAGTGTTTTATTACTGCAGTTGTGTCAACCTCCATTCCAAAAAGACAAACTTTATATTTGTTTATATGATAGGCATTACAGTAAGAGTGTGTAAGAGCTGAATTAAAAATAAAAGCCTATTTACGATGATTTACATTAATTTAACAAGTTTGTCAGTCTGTCATATATAAATAATTTAATAAATACATAAACAAATAAATAGATAAAGTAATCAATGAAAAAAAGATAAATAATAACTACATAAGTACAAATACATACACAAATAAATAGAAAAGACAAATGAATTGAAATTAAAAAAATGGTAATACATTAATTTATTTAATCATTTACACAGGACAGACTGAGTGATCCACTAGATTGAAGCTTTTTTTTTAAAGTCAGCTCTTACACACATGGGGACTCATTAAACTGTCTTTTGTGGAGTTGAGGTTGGCTTGACTGCAGTAAACACTTACATTTGCATTTTCTAACACCACTGACGGATATCTGACTCCAGTAACCATAGACTGTATAAAACAAGCAGTACAAAAAGTCATAATAATACATTGTATTTATATGGTGCTTTTACTGGAACTCAAAGTCACTTTACAAATAAAATAAAATAAAAAATACATAAATTTAAAAAATCATCTGTGTGCATCACTATTAAGTGTCCTGTGGAAACACTTTGTGTTGCGATGTATTCCTGTGTATTTTTGTGATGTGCTGTGTTGTGGGATTTGGAGTGCGTTCTCCAAATGCTGCACAAATGTTTTCAAATTAATGATGTTTTCTTAATTTGCTTGTGTCTTGTCTATTGGCATCATGGTTGCCGCTGTCAGCCATCATAGCTAAGTCCATATGGACACAATTGTCGTGCAGGAAACTCAAATAAACAAATCAATCAATGTGTCAGTGTCTTCCATGCACAGTTAAGTGGAGCTACAGTTATAGCTTAAATTAGGTGATTTAATTGGACTACTATCCTTGTCCCAGCATAAAAGCACCGGGGGAAAATCGATTTTTTTACTGAAGTATGTCCAACTCCACCACGGAGGGTGGCAACATGCCCTCTTTCAGTTAGCTGTTATTGGACCTTCTTCCAGTTGATCTTATCAACACAGTCTCACTCTGAAGCCATCACATGGTGACAGTCAGTCAGTGACCTTTCGCGTGAACCAATGACATTTTAGTTATCCTTGTCGCGGCAACCTGTCATCAAGTACTGATGCTTTTGCAGTGATTTTGGTGAAAGATACTGACGCCAAAAGCCACCTTTTCATGTCCGCATGATACACAGCTGGATGGAGCCAGCTGAGAATGTGGCCAGACAGAACAATTTGTGGTGTTATTATACGCCATTGGACAGACTGACGACACCTACCATGGCAGCATAACTGATCAGTGTCAGTTGAAAGCGTGGTATTGTCGTGTCCACATTATATGCCACCGGACGGCTTCAGGTTGAAATGCTGCTGGTAATGGCGTAATATGAAGAGCATGAAAGTCAGAATGAGGCGGGTGGGATGGGTGGTAGGTTCTAACAAATCCCTGGACTTTCATGCAGCAGTCCAGTGTTCGCTTCCTTTCTGAATGGAATGTCTTTTTTCTGCAGCTTAACATGTGCCTCTTTTGTCTAAACCTAATCAGGTCCTTGTTGCCCAGTCCTAAACATCTGTGCTAGCATGTGTGTTTGCTGACATCCCAGCATTGGTTGCCATGTGCTTTTGTTGCCTCAACATAACCACCTTCAGCATCATCCCACCATGTGCTGTTGTTGTCATGACTTTAGTGGCATCCCGGAATGTCAATAGCAGATGCAGAAGGATGCCTAGAGCGTAATATGTAGTCCACTGCAAAGGAGCAATATGTGATGGCTTGGGATAAGAGTGTGTTAAATTCATGGAGCACACTGATGCCTCAAGGTAAGGATGTATAACCCTAACCCTAACCCTAACCTAGGTAGGATTTTATAAGATGGCAGCCAAGTTACTCCAATAAAAGTTAAATACCAGACCTAATGGCTTGTAACAATTCTGGAGGTCAAATTTAGATGTAAGTGATTCCTAATGAAATTTTCTTTATATATTTTACAGCTGTTTCTAATACCAGCCTCAAGCCAAACTGACAAAAACAGATTTTTAGTGAAGCAATAACCTTCCCTTCAGTGCTGCCCTCAGAAAAATCTCTGCAGTTATATCCCCCTGTTTATTATTTTTTCATGTATATCCCAGAGGGAACAGCAGCCACTTTGTGAAAGCTAAAAGAGCTTTCAGAATATTGCCTTGTGTGGAGACATGTGGTGGGCCACCCATGCACTTTTGGAGAAGTGCTCTTTTTATACATCCTTTTTTTCTGCCATTAGTTGGCCTACACTCAGGAAGCCTATTGATTATCCAGAAGTGTAATAATTAAAATATAGGTGGGTCCATTTGACTTGATATGGTGTTTAATATAAGTTGTAGAAAGGTGCTCATATAGATTTGGATTTTTTCCATCAGAATTTGTTTGTTTTAAACAATTTAAGCTCCCATGGGGTATTTAAAACTCAGGTTGCAAATGCACATATAATGAACCATTGGGTGACTACGTTTTCAGAAGCACAGATCACAAAGAAAGCTTATCAGGAAAAATTTAATTATGATGAAATGTAATTCAATTCCATTTGGACACAGAGGGCTGTGATGGCATATAACACTTTATATCATACCCTAAAGCCATTTACACAATGTATTTTCAAGTCTTAAGGGGTGCCTTCCCCCTCAGTTAGACAGATATTTTCCAGTTAAAATGTTCTCTCTCTTTCACCACTCAGAGCCTTTGTTTGGTCAGGACCTTCTATTTTGGAAGTCTAAGCCATAAACTTTGTTGTTAATGTCTGTTTGGCAATGTCGCTTACAATGTCTTACAATGTTACAATGTAATACTAAGTGCCTCTTATACTGAATGCAACAAATGACAAACTCTACCTTAACAAAATACACTGGCATTCTGATCTTAACTTCTACCACGGAACTTCAGTGTAACATTTATATATTGCACATATTATTGCACATATAAACAAATCTGAAGCCCACCTGAACTACTGTTGTCTAATAAATGTGTTAGTCTGAAAAAAGCTATTTGTCTGCCTGCTGTCCTCTCAGCTCCTCTAAACCTACAGTACAGCCCATAAGCAGGGAAGGCTCATCTCAGTACTGAATGTGAAGAAATACACATAATAGCAAGTTGTATTTCACAAAATATCAGATACATTTCATGAAAGAAATTTGCACTAAGAAAGCTACAAAATGGGACGACTTGGGATGGGAACATGTTGGATGTTTTGTGGGCTATTTTGGACAAATAAACAAAAATATTAATGTGCAGTTTCATTACTTTTCCCTGGTGTCAAGTGTCGATGATTGACTTGGAGGGTAATGATGTTGATGATGATAATGTATGCATCAGGCCAATAGATAGGCGGAATGCTACTTGTGATTGCTGTAAGCCTTTAAAGCTAAATGTGTGTGTGTGTGTGTGTGTGTGCTGTGAAAAGGGGAATTGGGTATGGTTATTGAAAACTTGTAAGTCCCATCATTGTGGGCATGATATGTGTATGTCATAGATTACTTTGGTATATTACTACAATGCCCACAGCTAATGGGCTTTTGTGCTGGGCAGTGAAATGAGTATGGTCAATTATAATTCCCATCGCTGTGGGAATTACAGTGTTTATAGGGTTCCACTGTCATGTCAGAAGAGGCAATAATATTTTCTCTCTGTGTGCTGCACAAAATGTTGTTTACATCATGCTTTGAGCATAAAGCACTTAGGCATTGTCTGTACATCAGGCACTGAGCTTTTGATGTGTTCTGTACATACATTCCAGAACTATTTTTTTCAACCCCAATTGGCAGATCAGCAGCCTCTCTGCGTTGCAGTGCCTTCTGATTTACAAATTAAGCACCTCTTAACACCTGTCTTAACATCGCCAAGACATCTATGCACAATGTGTGTTATCATAAAAAGTATTTTGTTATACTGGTGAAACAAACCACTAATCTCCAGCCTCTCTGGAAAGTAAAGTAAACCATTAGAGTAAGTCTCGAGCCACCACAGCTCAGCAGTGGTCTGCTGCTTCTGCCTCTGATAAAAGGCTTATAAGTGTCACAGAGCACTGGCAGCAGCAATTCCTACAGCACTAACTATAAGGACAATATCCTTACCACAGCTGTCCTAAAGCAGTATGATCAGATTTCAGACTATGATCAGACTTCAGACAGTGATCAGACTTCAGAGTATGATCAGACTTCAGAATATGATCGGGCTTCACACTGTAATTAGACTTCAGACTAAGGCCCGGTATGCACTACACGATTTTTGGCTGTCTCAGAGGAAAGATAAACACTGTGGCAGAAACGTGGCGATATCTTTGGTCATGGCTCTAAAACAGTGGTCCTACGCTGCACAGTGAGAGAGGTTCAATAATGGCAGTTATCATGGTCGTGCGATCAAAGACAGCCTGGGATTCAGTTCGGACATTGTCAGAAATTTGGAATGACCATCTCACTGTCTGACTACTGCTTCAACCTGCATCTACTAACAACCAACAGAAATGCAGCATATGATGCACTGATCAGTGCAACTCTGCTAACGTATTCTAAATGCTAGTAGATGCTAAAGTTGGCCGTTTTTCCCCAGCCAGGACTGCGTTCACATTCTCCTCCTCCTCTTCTCTAAACTTTCCCAACACACATGAATGGCACTATAGCGAGGGCTTGATAGTTTGTTTACATTGTGCTCTTACCACCACAGCAGCGTAGATGGATGATGCATGCCAACAACGTTTTGTTCTTGTGTGTTGACGACGATGGACATAGGTCGTAGCCTGCAATTCAGCATCATACAGTCTGCTTTAGTTTATTAAGATCCATGTTGCAGAGTGTAGCTTGCACCAAACTTATAAGATTGCAGGAATCTCACAGTCTGCAGGAGGCTTAAGATCAGACTTCAGACTAAGATCAGACTTGACACTTTGAGGCAAGCTAGTAGCAAGTTGAATTTCCTAAAGTATCACATTTCATGGATGGGATTCACAGGACATGAGCTTACAAACACTGCTAAGATCTCTGATTAATTTTAATGATTTATAACTGACTACAGACATTAGAATATTTATCATTATCAAGTCAACTAAATCAATACTAATTAATAATCAATACTAACCAAGATGTAGAGACTGAATTCAGCAGGTTTACATAAAAATTGATTAGGATCCTGTCAGGGCTGGTGGTAGGACCCAAAAGCAACACAGGGACCGGACAGAGTCTTTCAGGGGCTTTATTGGCACAAACAAAGATAATCACAGTCTCAACAATGTCTACGGGAGTGAAAGTCCACTTCGGTGATCCACCGAGCCGAACCTTAGAGCTGGCCGAACTGGTGACGTGGTTCGGGCAGGGAACCCACCGGAAGAACGGAGCAGGTGAGTCGAGCAGAGCAGTTGAATCAACCCCAACAATGGCGGATCTCACCCGAGAGCAGGCTCGCTGAATTCCTCCCCGTCTCAGGGAACAGGAGGGAGGAAGGCGCAGATCAGACTCGGTGTTGGGAATCGGAAGGCAGGTCGGATCACCGGGACAGAGACGAAGCAGGTTAGTTGGGGACGGACAGAGTCGGCAACAGGCAGGCAGGCAGGCAGGCAGGCAGGCAGGCAGGAATGGTATGCTGGAAAGTCTCTCATCACAAAGAACAATCTGGCACTGAGGGTGAGACACAGGGCAGGTTATGTAGGCGGAGACAGGAAATGAGCAACAGGTGGAGGTGGTTACTGCTGACGAGGGTGCAGCCAGGCAGAGGGAGAGAGAGAGGGAAGCACTGCAGGTGGAAGAAATCAGGCTGATTAGGAGAGAGCTGTGTGAGGAGAGGCTGCAGACGTGACAGGATCCCATATGACCAAACAAGTGTGTTTAGTTTGTTGACACAAATCAATACATTCCAATCCAAAGTCATTATTGCCCCATTGCAGTGGACTTCTGTGTCTACATATTATTTTCTAGGTATCCTTCTGTATTTGCGGTTTACGTGCCAGGATGCCACTACTGTGATGTCAACAAATGCACTTGGTGGGATAATGCTGCACACTGCTGGTTACGTTTAGGCAACAAAAGCACATGGCAACCAACACCAGGATGTTGACAAACACACAAGATGGTATGGATAATTAAGTTTAGGCAACAAAGTAACGAGTGGTCAAGTTTAGAGGAAGGAGGCACATAGTAAGGTGTAGAAAAAACATCACATTCCAGTGGAAAGCAAACACAGCATCAAAGTCTGAGTGTGTCTGACCCATACACCTGCCCTCCTGCCTGCTCCTCCTGCTACGCCTTATATTTCATAATTTCCAGCCACATTACATGCGCACACAACAGGTTCTGTCTGACTATGTTCTCAAGTGCTGCCGCCGCCGTCACCCTTAAGTTTACTGGGCAGACACAGCAGGTGCCGTCTGGCCATCCGCTGGCATATAATAACATTCCAACCGGTTCTGTCTGGCCGCAATATTTTTCACATGATAAAAAAGCTGATTTCGCATACCACACAGGGTTCTATGTTTGTTTGTTTGGGCTAAGTCCAGTGAAGAGCCTAGGTAGGTGGTACAATGTGGATTTGAATGAGCAGGTTGTGCAATTTAGAAAAGATGTCGCTGAAGAACTGGATAGAATAGATGAGTCAGGGCTCCCAGGAAAGTTTAAGTTGTGGTGTTTGCAGTTTGGGTTATTTCCTAGGTTAATGTTGCCACTGTCATCACACATCTATGAAGTCCCAGTATCTGCTGTGGAGAGAATGGAAAAGTTGGTTAGCTCATATATTAGGAAGTGGTTAGGTGCTCTCAGGTGTCTAAGTAGTGTGGCATTGTATGGGAAAGGGATACTTCAGCTGCCAGTATCTATCTTAACAGAGGATCAGTATCTAGCTTAACAGAAGTGCACCAAGGTCAGGGCAGAGCTGTTGTTGGCCGGGAGATATGATGTAATAGTTAGGAGTGTGGTTCCAAATCCTTTCAAGGAGAGAAAATAGAACCCAAGTGCGGCAGTTCAGGACGCAGAGGCTGCTCTTAGGCATGCAGAGATAGTAGGTTATGTTCAATTTTGCCAGGGAGGCCTGGGGCTTCGGCCAGGCAAACTGGTGTGGAATACAGCAGGCCCCAAGTGTAGCAGGATGAAGTGCTCTCCCATGGGTGAGTGTGCTGCGTTGCTCTCCCCTGCCTTATTAGCCAATCCGCACCTGAGGACACCTTATTTAGGGAGACGGTGTCCATCTCGCCTTCCTCTTGCTGTTTGGCTCTGAGGCCCACCCACTTCCAGGTCGCCTCACTTCCTCCTCTTCGCCATCGCCTGTGCAGGTAATGTAGCGGTTGCTGCCTGGTTTTGTTGTTGTTTGCGGTGGATTTTGCGGTTGTCACAGCTATGGTTTGTCTGTGTACAGACGTCCGATGGGCGGACGCTGCGTCTATGGGGCTGGCTCGCCCGTAATCTGCCATTCAACGTGCTATTGGTCAGCCACGTTTTGCCACTGCCGCTGGGAGACCTGAAGTGCTCCGACCCTCTCCAGTGTGTGTGCGTCATCGACGCTGCCTGATCGGTATGTGGGGCCCATGTTGCCCAGCCTCTCCGCCTCAGCATTAATTCTTTTAATATTAATCTAGTCTATTTGATATTTTCATTGTAGATGTTAACTGATGTGCGGTGTGACGCTGTTTGGAAGACCCGCTGCTGCTTTGCTGCATGTTTTGCTTAGTGTGCTGCTCGCATCACTCCTGTGCTGGCTTTATTCTGCTGGGCTTTGCTCGTGCTCGCTGTAGGCGGGATGTTCTGTGCCCACCGACAGAACTTCTTCACCCCTATTTAGTTAGCTCCTTCTTTCTTTTGCCTCAGCCCCGATGCTGCATGCGTTGGTTTTGATTTCTTTATGATGTTGGGTTAATTTTTGTTGTTTTGGTTTTGTTTAATCAGATCTTATCTTCTTTTTAGTTTAGTAATTAATTACCTTTGATTGAATGTAGCTCTTTGTTGTTTGTTCTCTTAAATTGGGATTACTTTGTGATTTGTTTGGTCAAGGTGCCTGAGTTTTGTAAACTCCGGTAGCTGGACTTTCATCATTTGATTTATTTTGTGTATAATTGTTATTTCTAGTAAATCATTTGTTTTTCTTTTACTTATTCACTTTTGTCAGCTCATTGTGTTAATCATTAAATTGAGTTATTTTTGGCAGCTACAGTGACAATTTTGTTAAGTTGGTTAATTTGTAACCTTGGTTGCTGCCTATCCTTAAGCCTCATTTATTTATTTGGTTATTTTGTTTATTGGGCTGTTTTTGTTTGCTTTGCTTGATTGTTTTGCGTTATTCCTTTCGTTAATACTGTTTCCTGTTGTTTTTCAGGTGCTGGACGCTTACGGTGGCGGTCCCGGTGTCCTGGTGGTGGGGTTCCCCTTTTTTTTGTGTGTGTGTGTGCTGTGCGACCCCTCCTCATTTACTTGGTTTTGGTGATTGAGTGAAACGAGCAAGTGGGGTGCTCTTCTCCCTGGGTTCCTTCACCTCCCCGTTCTCCTAGCCTCCCCCACTGGTAAGCTCCAGCCCTGATTTGTGCACTTTCTTCTGTTTAAGAGCCACGCACAGTCTCTTTTAATATATGTCGGTTTTATGAAAATTTCTAATAAAAAAATATAGATTTTTATAACTGGGACCACATCTCCTGCTCCTTAAGTAGAACAAACCTGAGTGCCTTGGTATTAGCTCCAATAAGGTAAAACAAAACTATTTCCTTGGGTGAAATTCCCATGGTGGCGTTGTCTGGTTTGGTTGGTCATTCCCTAATACTCAAGCCTCCCACTCGTATGCTGATCGCCACACAAGGATAGAAAGCTGGTAGTGGAACAGGTACGTAGACAGGAGGAGACTGTAAGGGGTGCTAAGGCAGTGGCTCAGGCTAAGCCGGGTCAGTGGTTTACTTGGGAAAGTGTAGAGAGGAGGAAGCTTAGCTGGAGGGACCTGTGGAGTATGGAGGAGAGCCACATTAGATTCCTGATAGGGGCTATACGATGTGTTGCCAACCCCCCAGAACTTGAAGCTCTGGGTAAATGGTGACCCATCATGCCCATTTTGTTCAGGTACTGCAACCTTAAGACATATTTAGTCAGGCTGCAAAATTAGTTTATCACAGGGCCGGTACACGTGACGACATAATCAGGTGTTGAGAAGCTTAGCTGCAGATATTGACGGGAGAAGAAGGTGGGTGAATTCAGGAGGTTTTAAAAAAGAGAGTCTAGTTGTCCAGTTTGTGCGTTAGGGGGAGAAACATAGAGGCAGTAAGTTAGGGAGGAGGCAGGGATGTGGCCGCCTGGAAGGAGCTTGTGACTGGGAAATGCAGGTAGATTTAGGAGGAAAGCTTGTTATTCCCCAGGAAATAGTCTGTACTAATTTGAGGCCTGACATAGTGCTGTGGTTTGTGAGTCAAAGGATCATTTATTTCACTAAGCTAACAGTCCCTTGTGAAGACTCAGTGGAAGAAGCCTATGAAAAGAAGAAACTTATGTACACAGACTTAGAGGCAAAAGCTGAGCAAAAAAGATGGAAAGCTAGGGTTCGCCCAGTTGAAGTGGGATGTAGGTGATTTGTAGCAGGATCAGCTGTCTGGCTCCTGGGGGAACTGGGAGTGCCGGAACAGAGTTTGAGGAAGACAGTGAGGGAAATGAGATGAGGCAGTTAAATTCAGTCAATGAATTTGGATTAGGATTAGGTATTTAGGTGTGGGAGTGGCCTGTTTGAGTTTCTTTGTGTGAGATCATGCTGCAAGTTTGTTTGTTGATTCTGCCAGTTCATTCTTATTTTCTTTAGCTTGGGCATTGTATTTGAGTTGTAATATATAGCAAGTGTGATGTATGTGCTAGGGCAGGTTGCATCGGCACTGTCACTACCTGGAGCTTGCATAAACAGAGCCTGGGTCTGTTGACAGTGGCATTGCTATTTGGGCTGAGATAGCCATGTGGTAATATAGGTAAGGTAAGATAGTATGTGGCAGTTGCAAGGGAAGGTGGTACCGATACTGTCACTACTTGGAGCTTGCATAAATGGATCCTGGGTCTGTTGAAGGTGGCAGTGCTTTTTGGGCTGCGATAGCCATGTGGTAATACAGGTAAGGTAATATAGTATGTGGTTATGTGGTAGCTTAGCCTTGTATCTGTGATAGCCATGTGGTAGCTTAGTCTTGTATCTGTGATAGCCATGTGGTAGCCTAGCCTTGTATCTGGTACTATCAGCATTGTCACTACCTGGAGCTTGCATAAATGGAGCCTGGGTCTGTGGAAGATGGTAATGCTGTTTAGGCTGTGATAAGCCATTTAGTAAGAGAGGTAAGGTAAGCTGGTACACAGCAGTTACTAGGGAAGGTAGCATCGGCACTGACATTACCTGGAGGTTGCATAAACGGAGCTGTTTTGGCTGCGTAGGAGCAATGAGAGCTGGCACTAGGGACACCAGAGATCACTGCCTAGCCTCCTGGAGGTGTTTTGGGACTAACCAGGTGAAACACTGATAAAAGGAGGTTCCCACCTGATGACCCCAAAGACGTCTTAGTTATCACTGCTCACTGGCCTTTAAATTTAAGTCATATTAGCTGATTAGTGATCCTAGGTTCTTCGTTGAGTGCTTATCCTTTTCTGGAGCACAAGTTTCTTGTGTTTAATTAAACTTTTTCACATTGATGGCAGAAACAGTTGGCCCCAAGTCATAGAACTCTTTAGGGCCGACATATATAATATATATATATATATATTTGGGCCTTTGCTTTTTTTTGTAAGGACAGCATGTTTATATATATAATATATATATATTTATCTTTGGGCCTTTGCTTTCATTTGAAAGGACAGCATGTTAGGATGAAAGGGGGAGAGAGAGGGGATGACGTGCAGCAAATGATTACAAGCTGGAGGAAAACCTGTGGCTGCCGCATTAAGGACATTGCCTTTGTACATGGGATGCCTGATCTACCCACTGAGCTTCCAGGCACCCTGTACATCATAGTATTAACAGCAGATAAAACAAAAGAAAACAGGAGGGAAACATAAATTGCCACCACAGGGTTGTCATAGGAGTCTTAAAATGTAATGTTATCGTGTTGTTAGGTGCCAGAATAGAAGGTAGAAGACAGATTTAAAAAGCAAATGACTTTTGTCCTTGATTCTGCTACATCTTTGGAGTTGAAGGATGAATTGATTAAAATCAGCAGCTACTAAGAAAATTCCACCTAGTTCATGCATTTTTTTGAACTTGCATCAGTCTTGTGTCTAAATGGCTCCCACAAGGTCAGTCCATTTAGTGCAACAGCTTGATCTCAGATGTTAGAGGTTTAATCATGTCTCTGTGAAGATGTGCGCAGAGCAGTCTCTGATCTCCCATTGCTGAGTGAGCCTCAATCACATCAAATCCACTCCACTCTCCTACAACCTCACATTAGCCAGAGCATGGCTTAGTAGACAAACAGCTCTTGTTCCAAGTTGGGTCAGCCTCGTCTTTCTTTGTTCAGCGCTTTTGGTTTCGTTTCTCCCCTCTGGTCTGACTTGCCTCTCGGCACATGCCACCAGTGGGGATACTCTCATGGTCTGCTGTGTTCAGTCCAAAAACCACACTTTTTCCGATGTTGATAAGTGCTTCTCTATTGTAGAACAGTCATGCTTCAGCAGGTGTCATAAAAAAGAAAAATATAGCAATATAGCAAAAAAGTAGCAAGGATTTGAGGAGCTATTAGCTGCTGCATCTACATATGCTGCTGTCGTCATCGTCGTAATTGGAGAAACTAGCTAGGTTTAGGGTTAAGTTGTGTGCTAATGTTTGTTGTGACTGTCTGCACTACAGCAGAAAGACCCCTCTGAACATCAGCTCAGTTAACAGAATTAAAAACTGCAGAACTACCAGCAAAATTCCACAGTTATGGTCAGCACGGACAAAGATGCTGTGTATCCTCAAGCTGATATGCAGACAAAGCCCCACAGTGAGAGCACTGACTGGAACATGTTCAGGGAGGTAGCGACTTATAGCCAGCGCAGGTGTTGAGGAATATACATACTCTGTGACTGGATACATAGAGAAATGCATTGAGGAAGTCGCCATAGTGAAGCACATCGCTACATGTGCCAAACACAAGCCGTGGCTGACAGCAGAGGTCTGTGGCCTGCTGAGAGCCCACAGGTTCCTAAGGTCAGTGAGGGCTGACCTTCTCAAGCCATCAAGAAGGCAAAATGCCAGTACGCACACAGAACGAAAAACCACTTCTGTGACACTAGGGACACTAGGCATGTGGCAGGGCATCCAAACCGTGACTGACTTTAAAAATACATCACAGGCCAATAACAGTGAAGTCCATCTTCTGATGAACTCAACCACTCCTATGTATGCTTTGAAGCCCAGAACAACAAGCCGGGGCACAAGGCCCTCCCCCCTCCTGACGAAGCACTCTGTCTGGACACAGCTGACATGAGAAGAATCCTGTCCAGAGTTAACCCACAGAAAGCTGCAGGCCTGGACAAAATACCAAGATAATGTCAGCTAGCCAATGTCCTTTAACATCTTGCTGAGCCAGGCTGTAGTCCTACAAGCTTTAAAAGTACCGCCATCATCCCCATGCCAGAAAAGTCAAGTATGACGTGTCTTAATGACTACCACCCTGTGGCACTGACATCTATCACAATGAAGTGCTTCAAGTCTCTAGTCATGAGACACATCAAATCCCCCCTCACTCAGCCCCTTCAAAGTTTGCATAACCGCTCCACTGACAACACCATTTCTCATACCCTGCTCTCAGCCCTATCTCACTTGAATAATAAGGGCATCTATATCAAAATTCTGTTCATTGACTTAAGGTCAGCATTCAACACAGTCATTCCCCAATAGTTACTCTGCAAGGTCTCTACACCTTCCTCTGTAATTAGATCCTAGATTTCCTGACTGAATGACCACAGTAAGTTCGTAATGGGAGCACAACATCAGGTAGCATCATGCTGAGCACGGGTGCCCCCAAAGGATGCATGCTCAGTCTGCTACTGTTCATCTGCTCACCCATAACTGATCTCAAAATCCGGATCCAACAAAGTTTGCAGGTGACGCAACTGTAGTGGAGCTCATCAGCAACCATGACTAGACAGCCTACGGAAAGGAAGTGGTGCAACTAGTGACATTGTGCAACATTGAAATCAATTTTGATGTTACAGTTAAAAATTGTAAGGTTCTGGAATGCTGTTGACCTTGTTGATTATGATTCAGGCCATATCCACACAGAGACGAGTTTAGGTGTATCCACAAAAGTTTTATTGTATGGACGTTTCGTCCACATGGAACCAGCATTATGGGAGCCTGAATACGCAAATTTTTACGTTACACAAGTTTTATGTGCATGCTCCATGTCTTATTCTCTGTGTTTGGTGGATTTCTGAGGCTGCCACGGGCCTGGCATATATACTACAGCGTTTTCAGTGGTTCTGTGTGGACACACAAATTTTGTTGAGAGGATTCCATGTTTGGGAAAACTTTTTTAAAATGAAGAAATATATAGATTCTGTCTCTGTGTGGACATGGCCTTAATTTTAGAATGTTGTTAGGTCAAAAATCTTGGGGTTCTAGAATGTTACAGTTACATTTTTAGGGTTGTGGAATGTTCTTCTTGCAGGATTCTGATTTGATTGTAGTATGTTACACTTATAGGATGTTATGATATAACTGTAGAATGATGCAGTTCTAGAATGTCATGATGTGATTATAGGATTGGATCATTCTAGAATGTTATGATGTTTTTGTAGTATGATACATTTCTAGAATGCCATGTTGTCATTGTAGAATGATGCAGTTCTAGAATATTATGAAGTAATTGTAGAATGTTAACATATCTGTTGTTTGATTATTTTTACCCTGTAAAACACTTTGCATACTTTAGTTATGGAAAGATGCTATATGAATTAAGTTTACTGGCGACAACCTATACAAATAACCAGAATGAAAGTACGCCCTAGGTTATGATTTGGCTCTTAAACATGCTGTTCAAAATCCATATGCTAATTGATAATTTTTCACTTTCTAATCTGTCTTATTATGTATAGCCTCCTAAATTCACCAATTAAAATTGAATACTGAGCATAAGTACATATAAAAACTGTAATCAAACCCTGAGAGACACAGAGTTTTGGTGGTCTGTATATTGTTCCTGATAACAATGGCAACTGGCAGTTCAAGATTATTGCATTATACTCAAAAGAGAGAAACACTCCAGGGTCAATGTCTCTGCCTTTTAGAGTTAAAGTAAATATTGCAGCTCTTCCTGCCTTTGTCCTACTTTCTCTATAGAAATGTGAGAACCCATCATCTTCAGAACAGGCTTGTTTAAGTGTTGCTGGTGCATCCACAGCACAGCACAGCACTCCAGCTTATTGTAAGCAATAAGGTCATGAGCTTTGTTGTGCTGAATATATCCATATGCGGATTAATAATTATTTCAGTTGCAGAATTAATGACATTTTTATATGACAACAACCACTTGGCATTCAAAGGTCTGACTTTAGTGTTATGTGATTAAACCTGCACTTATACAAATATTTTCCTTGGTCTTCAATCATCTTGCACACAATGTTTTAGGATGATTGTAAATGGTCAAGTGTAATTTTCAACTATTCCACTAATTAAATTACAAATAAAAAAAATTTGTTCCACGATAATAACCAGCTTTCGATTCACAGCCCTTTATCCATCCTTCATACTGACAGCAATATATATAGGTGAAGGGTTTTGACCTTCATTCATTGCTCTTCTGCTGCTCAGACAGGGTACTGATGCCTTTCTGTAATTCCCATCCCATGTAATAAATACTATTTAAAAAAAAAAAAAAGAGTTTTCACACTGGAATTAAAAGCTTTCTAGTTATAATTCTAAGTGCTAACAGGATCTGTTGAGCTGCTCACCATCCCAAAGTCAAGATGCTCAAACATCAGGGTGACCATATTAACAAGAGACACAGTGTAATCCTCGTGCTCTCAGTCGGCTGAGCTGTTCACTGTAATAATACTTTTTTTTTCTGTCCTTTGATTGCTAATCAAGACAATGTGGTAAGAATTGCTACATCTTTTCAACATGGAGTTTAACTCTGTTTTGATGTACAAAGTAATGCAATTGAAAACATATTTGAAAATGTGATTAATTACAATCAACTGTTGAAATTCTGTGATTAATCACAATTTAAATATATATATATATATGTGTGTGTGTGTGTGGTTTGACAGCCCATTATAAGAGAGTTAGGTGTCTAGAGCTTACAGTTCTACAGTGTCACAGTTCTAGAATGTTGTGATACTGTCTGGAATCTTATGTTATGATTTTAGAATGTAGTTCTGAATGTGAATTGGTTCAAAAATGTTAGGCATTAGAAGCTTACAGTTCTAGAATATCAAAGTTCTGAATTGTTATGATGCAGTTGTAGAATTTTGTTAGCTCCAGAATAGTTTTACAGTGTTAGGGTTATGCTGTTACTGTGAAATTTTACAGTTCTAGGATGTAACGTTGTTATTGTAGTGTTATACAGTTGTAGAATGTTGTGATGTAAAAGCAGAATGTTAAAATTTTAGCATGTCAGCCATCTGGAATCATGTTTTTAGAATGTTCAGTTGCAAAGGCGTGTCGGTATTACAATTCTACTTCCTGCTTCGCTACAGTGCAGACGCTCTTCTTGCTTGCTCTCTGCTTAGTTTTTATTTTTCCTATTTTTTTTCCTTTTTGTCACAAACTACAACTACGTTCCCTACAACGATGAAATCATTTGGAGGATAACTTTTGACATTTTTGTATCGGGATTATCTACTTTTTCTTTAGAAGAAACTATGTATGTTGACACAGAGCCATGGCAAGGGATGGTTCGGACCAGTGGGAGCTGCAGTCAGATCCTGTGAGACAAGAATGTGTTGAATCCTGTAAAATCAAGAACAGGCACATCATGCCAGAACTGCTGGAAATATCTCCAGGAAATTGCTGTGCTACAGATTAGGATTTACTTGAAGCAGAAAGAGGACTTCATGAGACACTCCCAATAACATCCAATGATAAGACAGCTAAGTCTACCTCAAATATTTTAAACCTGGATGACACAGTGTCTTTCATGAAACTTGCTAGAATGGGACCTGAACAGACTGATGCTGCCTGGCATACACTTGGCGCTAAGCCAAAACAGAACAGAATCAGAAAAAACAAATGCTGGTATCACAGGAAGAATTACAGCATCGCCAGGCATACAGCTAAGAAACAAATATCAACCACTGTCTGAACTAACTGTGAATGAGCCTGAGAGCGATTTTAAGCAGGGAATTAAAAATGATCAGATTCACGAGGGGAAACGTGAAATTCGCTGTGGCATACAGAAGAAGAAGCACAAGGCACTCAAGGACAAAGGATCTGTGCCAGAGGTAAGGGCGAGAGATATCCTGCTTGTGGGAGACAGTGCTATCAGTGCTGTAAACAATGAGAGGAGTCCGTCACATAACTGGACTTCCCTCCCAGGAGCTGTCAGGATTAGGGTTAGGGTAGGTTATGATCTAATTCTAGAATGTTGGTTGCAGAGGGTGAGTGTTCTTGAATGTTACACTTTAAGAATTCTAGAGTTGTAGAATGTTATTGTGCTAGAATGTATCATGTAAATCCTTCTGAGGCAAACTGTGTTTTCTGATAATGGGCTTTATAAATAAAATTGAAATTGAATTTGTAGAATGTTGCAGTTTTAGAATGTTATCATGTAATTGTTGATTGATAAAGTTCTAGAATGTTATGATGCAATAATAGATTGATGCAGTTCTACCATGTCAGCATTCAGGGAATGTTATCTTGAAATTTTTAGAATTTTCTTTCAGAATGTTACAGTTTTCCAATATTAGGGTTTGAGAATGTTTTGATGTAATTATAAAATAATACAGTTCTAGAATGTCATAATGAAATTGTAGAATGATGCAGTTCTAGAAAGTGATGATGTTATTATAGAATGACACTATTTTAGACTATTACGAATCTAGAATGTTGTAGTTCTCTATTTTAATGATACAATTGTAAAATGCTTTTAGTTCCAGGATGTTGGGGTCCTAGAACGTAGTTGATGTAAGGGCTTGAGAATGGTAAGGTTCTTGAATTTATAGTCCTTATCTATTATGATTCAATTGTATAATGTTGTTAGGTCTAGAATATTTGTGCTCTAGAATACATTTGTAGGGTTCTGGAATGTTATTGTTCTAGAGTGCTATGATGTGAATGTTACACTTACAGAATGTTGTCATGATATAATTGTAGAATGATGCAGTGCTAGATGATGCAATTATACAATGTTACAGTTCTAACTGTCTAACACTGACAGTGTTAGTGTTAGACAGTTAGAACTGTAACATTGTATAATTGCATCATCTAGCACTGCATCATTCTACAATTATATCATCGTGTGTGTGTGTGTGTGTGTTAAGGTATAAATGTTTGATGGTAAGGACTGTGCACACCACGAACAATAACTATAAGAAAAAAAAGTTTTACAATTCTTTCTATCTCACATGGGTGGCAAAGTCCACACTACATCTATAACAACAACCAAAGTGGTGAACGATATTGTTTGGATCACTGCTGGAGCGATTTTATGAACAATAGAAAAACTAACTGCTAATCAGTATCTGTCTTATTTAGACATCACATCCATGGATCCCAACATCTAATTTGGACCAAAAATGAATGTTTTTATATTGAAACAGATATAAAAAGTTGTGGACTATTTTACTCTTCTATTTTCTTTTTGTTTGTATTCCTTTATCCATCAAAAACTGATTAGTCTCCCTGACTATACAATTAGATAATATAATATTCATTCTTCCACCTCTTGTAGCTAGTCTTGTTTTTTTTCCCTTCTCACCCTGTACAGCCTGCCCTTTTGTTTGTTTGCAATGATACTCTCGCCACAAATATCATTAATGACTCTTAAACTTACAATATCTCCACACAGCTGCTTTCCTACAATATCATTTACATCCTCCCCATGCATATCTACAGTCTCTCTGTTCAAATTTCTGTATGTTAATAACCTACCCACTCAATAGTAATCCAGAGCATTTATTCCTCTTGTGGCACAAGGCAAGCAGAAACAGGACAGCACTCTGCTGTCATACCAGTCCGTATTTACCATAAAGCAGCTCCTCCTCATGTCTCACCAGAGTCCTCTGTTCTTTCAAACATACATATAGAAACAGAGTCACCTGCTTAAATAGCACTGTCCAGGATTTAGCCATGTTTTGGTGAATCAAAGGACATTACAGTGCCTGTACAGTGCTGTACGGCATTTGTCCAGTTTATTATCCAATGCCTGTTAAATGGCTAGCAAGATGCTAGCACTTTGAGTGGTCAAAATGACTAGTAAAATGCTATACAAGTGCAGGTCTATTTACCAGGTCTGTTTAGTTCGTCTGGTGCTTACCCTCGCTATCTTTTCCTCAATGTTTACTGATGTTGACATTTCAAAACCTTGAACTAGCCAGCAATAGGGGAGTTAGCAGGAGGAGAATTTATAAATCGGTGAGTTGATTTCCTCTTCCTGATAAGTCAGTCACAGCCACACAGCACCACCGTCTAATGCCACCCTCAAAAATAATCACCAAAGCTCACAAAATAGTTATATGGGCATACATTTAGTCTAAATTTAGCAGAGGTAAGAGAAAGGTGACTGGAAATTATGCACATACATGATATAGCCACAAATGGCAATCCCACTGGTTTAAATCACTCCTTATTTAACAGGAAGTTACTAAGCTGTCCCCAATTAAAGCCACTAACAGCAAGTGGGTTTCAGGCTTTACAAAGCTGAGAAAATTCACTTCAGCTGGTTTCATTCTGTCCAAAAATAGTGAGACCAAGCACACACTTGTATCATCATTACTTCAATTTTATCAGCATTTCAATAATTGCATACTCAAAGTACCGCCTTCTGTTCAGATGTGAATGAAAATTGGTGTGAGGGTTTTTGGCAACTCCTTGGGTTGAGCTCAAAATGCTTTGGCACGCTCATTCCCCAACATGTATTGAATGGACAAGGTCTATGATAATTGGACAAATCAATAATGAGTTATGGCTGCTAAGCTCTGCCATTTGCAAAGGTTTTCAATTTATGTTGGCCATGTTTTTTGACTTATCTGGCTTTTTTATTGCACAAAAGTGTATCTCAGTCCCACAAGGCTGTTAGCAAATTTGGTTTTGTTGGGGTCAAAATGAAGAAAAGTCTATTAATCTAACAGTTTTTCAAATTAAAAAAAAAAAAATCCATAACGCTTTTCAGAGAGCACATTGAGCAGGGCATGTGTGCCAAATTTCAAGTAAACTGAAATTACAGTATGAGGGGCATATGCCCTCCAAAATCTCATTCTTGAGCAGTAATAATAGCAACAGCATATGATTTTGGCATATTCATTGGAAACAGCACATCATATCCAAATATTTGGCCATAAGTTTCATGTCTCTAGCTCATTACAGTTTACTAAAAATGCATAAAAGAGTAGCATACCAAAAACAAAATAATAGCCGCAATATAGCCGCAAGCTGTAATAGCGGGTTCAGCTCTTTTAAGCCTTAAAAGAAAGATGGCTCAATTCCACAGAAACAAAGCTGCTGGCTGCAGTGACCGAGTCTGGGGCTTTTAAAAGCTGTGCAAAGACATTTCGGCAAATCGAAGTCTGTCGGGAAGGGTGAGACCGATCTCTTACTTATCCCACCATTACAATGCCTGCATCATTTCAACCACAGCACAATAAAAGTCCTGCCATTGTTATTACTATTATAGTAGATCATGCTAATTGGGCCACATTCGCCAATTAATATTGCACTTCAGATCTTAGTTACTTCTTGGCCCCAGAGCATGAGCACTAAATCTGGTGAAAATCTGTCCACTGGGATTTTAGGTGTACATTTTAGGTACACACATACATTGTTGCAGTTGTGGCGCTATGAGTTGGACAAAAAAACTATTTGGTAGGTTTTTGACCAATATTTCAACATTGAACAACATCTATCAAGATGTATGATGACTAAAAAATTTGTTAATGAGCTATGGCAAATTAACTGCTAAACCCTGCCATTTGCTAAGTGTTTTGATTAATCTATAATCATGTGTTTCAAGTAATCATTCATCTCTATAGTAGAAATGTATCTCTCAGTCCCACAAAGCCCATTTAGGGCTTGACACTCAATAATAAACCAGCACAATGTCCATAAACCAGTGTAAACACAATAGGGTTCTATCACTTTAGGGCGTGAACCCTAAATGATCCGCAAGCGGCAATTTTTGGTTTAAGCACATTTTTTGGCCAACAGAAGGGAGCAGCTCAATTGTCAAAATCAAAGTGGCAAGCAACAGTGAGCGAGATTTGGGCTTCACAAGTTGAGCAAAATCTTGTCAGCTGGTTTAATTTTGTTTAAAGCAGGAGAGAGATGTATCACATTTATTTTAATGCTACAATGTATGCAGCATTCTGTAACTGCCCACTCAAAGGCCCACCATTTCGTCCCTATTTGCAGATATTAATGAAACTTGGTGTGTATGTTTAGGACTAAATGCAGGATGTCTCTGCTGAGATTAATCGGGATTGCTTTCACCCAACTACAGTTATGGCCTTTTTCCCACCAAGCTCAGCCCTTTACAATATTTGGCGTTGATTGTGAAGTTGTGCAAGGTTATTAAAAAGAGGTTTGATTATTTCACAGTCATTTTTTAATCACATTTAGAGCTATTACTATTAAATATAAATGTTGAGTGTTATATCTAAATGTTATATGTTAAGTCTAAATGTTAAATGTTATATGAAACCCTTTAATGTTACATCTAATGTTACATCTAAATGTCATGATTCTAATGTCAGCCCAGAAGGGGTAAGCTTTGTTAGGTTATGCAAAAAAACAAGACAAATGTGCTTTAGTATGAAGTCTTTTTTTCACTAGCTACATAAACCTAACATAGCATACCCTTACTGGTCTGACGTTAGTTACTGTAGTTTAACATGCATGCTAAACAAACCAAATACAGTCTACCAACCTGTATATGCAACGCCTGTTAGAAAAGAAATTTACTGAGTGCTGTGGTGTCTCTGTGGTAGATCCCATCACTAATGCTGAATTTGCAGAAAGTCTACAGTCAAAACAGTCGTACCAATATGCTCTGCTAATCCGCTAATACATACCTGCAGGAAACAACAAGTGACTGATCATTTGTATCAATACATTAAGCTCTTATTTTGATAATTACCTTGACATTTTGATTTAGTATTTAGATATAACATTTAACATTTAAATATAATATTTAACATTAATATGTAACATAACATTTAGATATAACATTTAACATTTAGATTTAAGATATAATACTTAGATTCAATGTTTAACATTTACATATAGTATTTAACATTTACATTTAACAATAAATATTTATATTTTCCAATTAACATTTAGATATAACATTTATATATAAAATTTAACATTTAGATTTAACATGTAACATTTAGATATAACAGTTAGTTCTTAAATACATCTCGCGATACACCTGAGCACATCATCAATGATGTAACCTGGGGTTATTGGGTGTTTTGGGTCTTTCAACATCAGACACCCTCGCCCAGGTGACCCTGCCACAGTTGATCAGACTGGGGCTTGTGTTCAGGTGGCATTCACTGTCCCCATGGATCTCCTCTCTGGATCCAGAGCCATCTCAAGGCTTTCTCAGCTGCTTAGGTGATGTTCTTTATACAGTAGCTCTGCTTTTGTTCTCTTCCTTACATGCACCTCCCCCAAGCGGTCCTCCCAAGGCACGGTCAGCTCCATGATGATGATGTTCTTGGAGTTTTCTGAGACCAGGCAGATATCTGGCCTCAGAGTGGTGCCAACAATGTGCTGGGGGAATCTCAGTTGTTTCTACAGGTCCACCGAGAGCTTCCAGTCCTGGGTTGTAGCCAGGATCCTTGCTGCCACCTTCTTCTGTCCTGCCTGTGGCTGCTCCTCTGCCTTGACAAAAGCAATTGCACGGGTGGTCTTGTGCACTCGCTGCAGCTGTTGATTCACCTGCTGATGGCTTCTGCACCTGGTTATGGCACCAGGTGTATCGGCCTGGGCCGAGTGCTTTTGGGTAGGAGCTCAGAATGTGCTCCAATGTTCCTCTTGCTAAGCACAGTGGGCAGTTTGGGGTTTCCACATTTCCCCAGGTAAAGAGGTTTGCTGGGCTAGGCAGGACATTGTACACTGCCTGAGTCAGGAGGGTAATGCAGTGTGGATCAACCTGCCGTAGATCTGTCCAGGTGACTTTGTGGTCCATGACCTACAACTGGCAAGTCCAAGTTTGCTTCCTCAAACCAGTTGCTCTACTTGACCGACCTTCCTCCACAGCTGCCCTCACCTCCTCCTGGATCTGCCTCCGCTTCTCCTTACCCTTGCACTCTTTGTGCCAAAGTATGGGGAACATTTCCCAAAACTGCTCTGCTATGCGCCACCACACCCAGGAGATCTCTGTAGCACAGTCGTGACTCTGCCTCCATTACATAACCCTGAGCACTCCACAGGAGATCTGGGACTGCGCACATCTTCATAGAGACATGGTTAACACCTGACATCCTGGATCAAGCTGTTGCACTGGAGGGATTGACCTTGTGGGGGCCATTTGGACAAGGGACTCCAATGCAAATTCAAAAAATGAACTGCAGGACTTGAATGATGCCATCAGCAGCAACATCACCAAGCTACCGGATGGAATCTTCATAGTAGCTTTCAATTTTAATTAACTCAACCTTCAACTCCAACTCAAGATTTTAGTAGATACAAGGACAAATGAAATTTTGTTTTTTAAACTTTATTTAAAAGATGACCAATAAATCGACCTTCTACCCTTCTACCTTCTACCATACTGCCACTCCTGCCAGGGCCACCTTTGGGTCACTTTCTGTATTCTGTAGATTCTGTACATCAGCACCTCTCTTGTCCACGTAACCTTACACTCCTCTTCCAGAGACTTCAGGGCCAACCGGAGCTTTGTGTTCTTCCTGTAGAGGGCGATGAGGCTTCTGGGCAACCCCAACCATCTCCCGAGACAGCTGCATTGGTGATTGGGACCTCGTAGAACAAAGTAACCTTGGTAATATACCATGCTGCTATATCCATGCATTGAACTTGCCTGGGATCGCAAATCTGTCGACTGAACTTAGCCAGCTGTCTAGGTCCTGACAGGTTGCCTGCACAGATGAGGAGTCCTTGAGGCTGCTATCGAAGACCTTGCCCAAGCTCTTAATTACATCTGTGATGCTGTGTGGCACATGGTGTTTGGTCATGGCTGTCTGGAACAGTTTGTGGGGAATGGAGCCATACTCATTGGCCAGGTCTAACCTAAGCAGTGTGTTCTAGACACCTCAGCACCCCAGAGATTCCTCCCTTTTGCACCGACGTGTCCATGTACTTGTTACTTGAGAGGAAGTCAGCCAGCCGCCTTGCTAATATGCTGAAGATCTCTCCTTCCGCGCTCAGCAGCAAGATTATTCTGAGCTGGTCGATCCTCTTGGAGTCCCCCCGTTAGGGATCCAAACTCCTATAGCAAATCTCCATTGCTGTGCCACCTTTCCTCTCCTCTATATGACTCTCAGGATCTTCCAGTCACTTGCGTAGCAAAAGACAGTTCTTGTAGTCCTTGTTTTGGACACCAGTTGGAGATGAACATCTCTCCAGAAATGTCACCATTTCTTTTATGGGAAACCAGAAAAGATTAGTGGCCAATAACCCCAATGAAGAAAAACAAAATGAACTAACGCAACTTAAATCACAACTAGAAACCATTATCCACAAAAAAACCCCACAGTTCCTCATCCAACAGCTCAAATATTAAAAACTTCCAATACAGTAACAAATCAAGCAAATATCTGGCTAATCTCCTACAACACAAAAAAGAAAAAGCAATCATTCCATCCATAATTAACTCCACAAGCACCATCACCCACAATCCACAGGATATAAACAACATATTCCATAAATTCTACAATGATCTTTACTCCCCAGTCAATGAACCCAGCCAACCAGAAATAGACACATTTTTAAATAAACTGGACCTTCCAATGCTACCAACAGAAATAGCTAACTCTTTAGATGAACCACTCACCACTGATGAACCACATAAAGCTTTGAATAAAATGCCAAACAATAAATCATCTGGACCTGATGGATTTCCTGCAAAATTTTACAAACATTTTTGGAACATTTTATCACCATTATTTCACAGTATCCACAGAAATCAAAACTACATCCACCATACCCACACATATGAATACTGCGTAATGACACTGCTACTAAAACCCAATAAAGACTAAACCCATCCTTCAAGTTAAGATTATTACAAAAACATTAACAACAAGGATAGAAACAGTCACCCCACTACTAATTCATCCCAACCAAACAGGCTTCATCAAAAACAAACATGCTTTAGACAACATCTGCAGACTCTTAAATCTATTACTTACTCTCAATGCTTCCCATCACTCCCACAGACAAATGGTTTAAATCACTCAACTCACTAACACCCCAATTCTATCGGAACAATAAATAACCTAAGATCTCACTCTCAACATTACAGAACACCAAATCGAATGGTGGCCTAGATGCTCCAAACGTCCTTCACAACTTCCTCTCAAGCCAGATGCAGTACTTATTCAAATAGCCCCAAAAGCAAAACTTCAATAACCTATGGCTAGAAATAGAACAAAATCAATGTAAACCCACGTAACTCACAGGCCTCCCGTTTTAACCGCAATCAGTTAAGAAACTGGACTACTTCAAGAACATCTCAATCTTTACAGCTCTGACAGCCTGCTGGAAAACACATCAAATTATCAAATTATCACTAGCACCATGAAGACATACTCCAATTTGGCACAATCCTGACTTCCAGCTGCACAACACTCCTATCCACTTTCCCTCATGGCAACAAAAGGGCATCACTCACCTCCATCACCTATGCGCAAACAACCAGTTCATATCATTCAACACAATAATCCAGAAGTATGGGATTGGGAGGGATCAATTCCTACATTACCAACAATTGAAATCCTTAATTAAATCTAAAATTAACATAACCAATAACAACGTACAACCTTCTCAATTAAGTTACGGAATTGTGTCTATCACAAGCCCCCCAAAATAACCTCAAAACTTCACAAAATCATATCCTCATCAAATCACTCCCAACCACAAAATGGGAAAATGACTTGTCTCTCCCTCCTGACCCCGACTTCTGGATACAAATCAATAAAAATATCTTCTCAATGACTACCAACATTAATTTCCAACTCATACAATACAAATCTATCCACAGAGTACACCCAAGGGAAAATGTTTTAAATGGGACTAACCAACACAGACACCTGCTCACGATGCACTATGGGTAACACAGATAATTACTTTCACGCCACTTTGGACTGTCACCCCGTCCACTCACTCTGGTGAGCAGTCACTGAAAAACTCTTGCTTTGATTGCTTGGGAGACTTAACAAAACTCACCATTCCAACCAAACACAGAAACCTATTACTCATTTCTCTATTACCAAAAAAATAATCTTTTAAAACTGGAAATCCAAACAATCCTCCATTATTATTATTACTATTATTATTATTATTATTATTATTATTATTATTATTATTATTATTATTATTATTATTATTATTATTATTACTATTATAACCCTTTGATGATAGTATTTTTTTTCATAATCCTCCACACCTCCTCCTTTTTCTTGGTCCTTTTCTTTAATTACTCTTATACTTTTATTCTTTCTCTACTTCTCCTCATTGTCGATATTATTATTTTTGTCTTACCCTATTAGAGGTACAGTCAATTTATTTTTATTTATATTTATTATTTTTCATGTTTTCCTTCTCACCTCCCCTTCTTTCACAATAAAGGGTCATTTTTTTCTCCCTTAGACTTATTATTGTTGTTATTTATTTATTTTTGCCTTATTATTGAGTGACAACATGATTCATTTTCTTCTTTTTTTCCCTATTTTTCTATTTCAGTGTATACTCTTATTTTTAATTTATTTATTTATTTCCTTCTTATGTTAAGCCTCTCCCTCCAAATTAATGGCTGAAATTATTAATATAAACTTTTTTCTTTTCTCTCTTTTTTTCATTCTTTTTTTTTTTTGTCCTTTTTTTCCCATTACTATTACCATTGTCCGTTCAACACTCCTACTAACCACAACACAAAATGCATTATCCGATTATTATTATTACTTACATTATCGTTATTTTTATATTTATTTTCTCCTTCATATTTTTTCACTTGTATTTTTATTCTTATTCTTATTGTTATTATTTTTATTTTATTTTATATTTATATATATATATATATATATATATATATATATATATATATATATATATATTATTCCCTTTTTCCCCCTTTTTGCATTCTCTTTGTTGCTGCTGATATTATTATGATTATACTTATTATTATTTATTATTATTATTATTATTATTATTATTATTATTATTATTATTATTATTATTACTACATGATGTTTTCAGTTGTTCTTATTTTATTTATTTATTTATTCATTTTCTAATGGCTGTGGTTATTTACTCCATTTCTACCTCTATTACTGCCCATTCAATACTACTACTATCTACAATTCTAATTTTTTTTTTTCCTGGTGTTGGACAGAACCTCTACTGGTGGGCTGGGAGTCTTCCACCCATGAGAGGACATGCAACTTTATTATATATACTTAATTAACAAACAAGAAACAAAGAAAACAGAAACAAAAACAAACAACAACAACAAAAACAACAACAACACAAAAGTTTTCTCTCTGGCCCTCTGGGAGTTGATTGTTTGGGACACTATACTGGCCGTGCCTGGGCTGTCCCTGCTGGGGGCTGCCGCTATGTGGCGGGGGGGGCTGTGGGTCACTGCCCGTCCCGCCGTGGGAATTCTTTTTTTTAATTTTATTTTTTCTATTATTATTTTTATTATTATTATTATTATTATTAGGCTCTATGGGTTGCTTCCTGGCCCAGCTCCTCTTGTATCTCATCAGATGCCGTATCTGTGCACTGAGTCATGTCCTCTCCCTCCAAACACTTCTTCCCGGCCTGGTGTATCTTGAGGCCTCGGCTGTTCATTCAGATTTTCCCGCATCTGCACATTGCGGTCGTAGTCGTTTCTCCATAGCCAATTGTTGTTAGCGTTTGGTCCATCAGGTTGGGGTTCTCATACCCCCCCACCCTCGGGCTCCCCTGGGGGATTTTTCCAGGAGTCGATCTGTAGCTTGATGGTGGGTTTACTCTTCTCGGAGGAAGCGGTTTGGGCTGCCGACCTTCCCCACCCCTGGTGCTGTCTTTCCAAGCTGCCAACTGTCTCTCCAGTAGTCAACATATAGATTTAACATAACATTTAAATATAACAGTTAACATTCGGATTTAAGATATAACATTTAGATATAACATTTAACATTTAGATTTAAAAATTGTAATACTGTAACTGGATACTGGACTTCCTCACATGCAGACCCGAGAGAGTACAGATTGGCACACCTCCTCTACATTAGTGCTCAACACCGGAGCCCCCCAGGGCTGTGTGCTCAGTCCCCTCCTGTTCACCACCATCATTGGCTGTATTACAAACAAGGATGAGATTTCATACCAGGAGGAAATCACCAATATTGCAGAGTGGTGCACAGACAACAACCTACTGCTCAATGTCAGTAAAACCAAGGAGCTGATTATCGATTTTAGAAAGAAGAAGGCAAAGACACACACCCTGTCAACATAAGTGGAGATGAGGTGGAGCAGGTGAAAAGCAAACACCCCAGCAATCTTAATCATTTATAGTAGGTTTGTGTAACTCAGTCTAACAAGCATGTGAAGAAAACTGGTGCTGATAGAGTCAAAATCACAAAAAATATATTCATATTACTGTTTTTCACATTATGCAAAAGAGCAAAGAATCTATCTCAGAGGCCTGAATCGTCCAATTAGCCTTTTTTGTAGAGGACATTGAGAGGTCCTGTACATGTGTCTCAGACTTCAAGTAAATGGTAAAATGACAAATGGACTTCACTTGCACAGTGCTTTTCTAGTCTTGCGACCACTCAAAGTGCTTTTATACATGTCACATTCACCCATTTAAACACACACACAAACACACACACACACACACACACACACACACACACACTGGTGGCTAGGCTACTGTACAAGGTGCCACCTGCTACTCAGTAACCATTCACACACACATACACACTAATAGCACAGCTTCAGGATGCAATTTGGGGTTCAGAATCTTGCCCAAGGATACTTCGACACATTGACTGGAAGAGCCAGGGTTTAAACCACCCACCTTCTGACTAGACCCACTGTGCCTATGAACCACAGCTGCCCTGAGTCAGTGGGACTCACCATGTGAGGGGCGTTGCCTTTCAAAGTTTCCACCTTTTTGGCTGTTAATTATAGTTAAGCACATTTACATTTCTATTTTATTGAGATCACCAGCAGGTCGTCACAGTCTTCCTTTTTACTTGCCACAACATCTGTGAGGATAAATAAAATGTGCCTCAGTTCTGGTATGTATGTACACCTGTAACAGCTTGGTGGAAGTTGTATATCGTATTTTGCTTGGTGTTACATGTGTTATGAAACATAATAAGAGCTTAAATCTCTCTTTTACTACACTTGGATGTTAAGGTTGCTCAGTAAACTGCATGCTGTGATGGAAATGAAGCTGCAGTACTCAGTGTGCATCACTAGAGGGTAGTACAAGTGTAGAAACTGGAGGCAGACTGGCGGTCTGCAGGCTGTTGCTATGGAGGTATTAGATTATGGCAAAGACAAAGAGATCCCAAAAGGCTGAATTAGCTACCAAGTTGTTTTAGTAACTTATCAAAGAGAAATAGTAAAATAAAAACAAATATACTCAGAACTGTAATCTACATTTGTATTATTGAGTTGCATCCGCAGATTTTTAGCTTCCTCAAAGTGTTTCTGAATTACAATAGAAAATATTTAAAGTTTTAATTGTGGGGAATGCATTACATTGCTAACTTAACATAGACAATATCAACTGTTATTCAATATTATAATATTAAATACGACACAATGAATGGCAATTTGTAAAGTAATTCTGCTTTATTTATTTATTTTTTAGTCACTTCATGTATTTAGTCTAACATTCGTCCTGTAATATTTAGGACTGAAAATAAGGATTGAAATTCATGAGTTATTTGCAGTAATAAGTTATGTTTGATTTCATCAAATACAACAATAGTGCCCAGTATACAGTATTTGTGCTGCATAGTATAGGCCACATTCAAGTTTCTTCAGCAAATTGGATAAAAGTTTACAGCCCTGCACTTTATGTTAAACCCTTTTTGTCATATTTACACAGAAACAATTGCATATTTTAGCATATTGCATATTAGTTTTCAAATGAGGTCATAAAAGACCGGAATATTTGATCTGACATAAATGGACTTCTAATTTACAGATTGCCCAAGAATAAAAAGTTAAAAGTATCACTGTCTGTAAGGAGGTGACAGTAATTGTTACTGCAGTGCGATGTGGGTCTAAACTACAGATGCCATCAGCACATCTAAGACGAGTGTCTTTTTCAGGCCAAGACCCCTTCACTGAAAGTTAGATGAAACAGAGACCCCCTACTAAATATATTGTTTAACATTGCATATCACATTGTATACTGTGCCTACAATAACATGCATGTATATATACAATGCTAAGCTATTAAATAATAGCTATTAACAGATATGTATATGTTTCAATGTTAACATACACAAAGAAGGCATAGTGGTTTAGCAAAGGTCATCTAGCTCACATTGTGGCACTGGGATTCATGGGTAACAGTCAGCCTCTCATAAGTGCTGTTCACTGTAATTTACTCCTTTGAGACCTCCACAAATTGACTTGATTTCTTTCAAAAACAAGGATAGAGGTCAATAAGCAATAAAAGAAGATGTGACCCAAAAAATGTAAAAAAAAAAAAAAAATCACAAAAAAGCACAAGAAAATAAACTGAAAATTAGAAAAAAAAGGAAGAAAAAATGACAGTAGAGTACAAGACTTGGGAAAGTGCTTAAAATGATGAAATTCTGTTTCACAATTTAAATTTGTAATTATGATAATTATAAGTGTTGTTTTTCCCTTGCTTTTTTCTATGAAATCTTTTCCTACCTAAGGAAAGAATTTACCTAAGAATTACCTAAGAATAATTTTCTAGATCCACGAATTTCTTGCAATTCACGAAACAATTTTTACCAAGTTGCTCATTGTCTTTTTTTCCCATGATTTCAAAAGAAATCGCACCGATTTGCTCTAGGTTCAGAGGTTTTAATACTTGTGAAAGGCATCTCAAAGCAGCACAAGAAAAGTGATGTCGCTCCGGGTTTAAAAGGGTTATATTGATTGTTTTTTTTCCCCTTTTTTTGTGGGTTTTTTTATTGGCTGATTTATCTTTGCTGGATATTTTGGACTCTCGTTAATGTTCATTTTCAGACATATTTACATTTTTGAAAAAGAAAAAAATGTTAAAAAGAAAAATGTTAAAATAAATTATCAATAAGAGCTGTCTGTGACTCAAAACACTGCTGAGCGACCTTAAACATCTGCACTGATTATCTGAGCTCATTCTGCACCCAACACTGAATTCATTTAGTGCGATTTTATTTTTCATTTTTTGATTTAATATGACACAAGGAACTGTTAAACAAACAATACAGAAAATAACAATAATATTGTCTCAGGCAACTGTTGCAAGTGATAATTAAAAGTATTGTTAATAATGATGCTGCTACTAAAATTAAATGTATATAATAATGAATACAAATTTATAATAAAATAATAATATTGTCATTGTCAGCAATGAAATGGAAATGTGAACAAAAACAACATAAAAATCAGGGCCATCAAACCTTTTCTTTAAAAATTGCAATTCATTATAGAATTTCAATAATTAATTTTAATTAATCACATTTTTTATTCAGGTGTTTTCTTTACTCTTACTTTGTATTCCAAAACAGTTATAAAGTTCTTACCAGACTGTCTTGATCAGGACTAGCATAAAGTGTAAGAAAAGGGGAGACTCATGAGGACCCACAGAACCCATTTTCATTCAAATATCTTGATGTCAGAGGTCACGGAATTCCTGTTAAATGGCTGTGTCGTTTTTCCATCACCAAAATTTAGCCTGAATTTGGAGCCTGATTTAGCACCCCTCCTGAGAGGCTAGCATGACATGTGGCCGGCTGTTAACACAAAATAAAAAGAATAACACGTTATGTAACACTGTATTCATTTAACAGCACAAACTTTTTCCTATGGGCAGATGTCAAAAAAAAAGGAAAAATGATCACTAAAGTAAAGAATGAATTCATTATCATTTTAGACTTGATGGGAGTCTGCATGACTCAAACTGATCAAATTCATAAGCGGTGTCACCCAGATGTGTGTTATAGATTTCGACATTCACAATTACAAAATCCAACGTCCACAGTTTGGAGGATTTTGCTGCAGCTCAAACACATAAAAACTAAGCAAACGTGTGTTTACCTGCTAAAACACACAAAACAGTAATCAGTGTTAAAAAAAAAGTTAAACATCTGCAATAAGTGCATGGAATTTTAAGAGGTACAAATCTAATGAATTTAGGTGTAACTAATGGAACATTTTCTTCTTTTCAAAGCTGAATATGCTTAAAAACCATTGAAGAACCCCAAACCAGACCACATGAACACACACACAAGTCAGCAGTAACACACTGAAGTTCCCAGCACTGCCTCAGCTCTCTGTATATCCATCACAAGCAATTCTCCAGCAGATACCAGTCTGAGACCAGACTTTTAAAGGCAACCAATGCTCCCATTCAGAGCACACCTGGTCAAGTTTGAAAACATGACTAGAGGATTTTAATTAGACGCAATTAGAGGTGGCGACCATGCAGAGAGCTGCATGCGACCCCTGCTTTTTAGGCTGCAGAAAAAAGATGCTCTAATTAGGCCGGAGGCTACTTGTATTCATATGACCTGTGGAGACCTCGCGCAAGCTGTTTAACGTCAGCGCTCTGACAATTGAAACGGAAATTCATTTGAATGAGCTGTGCGTGTTGACATAAACAGACACCATTACATTCAGCGCCGTGGGATGAGTCGTCTATGAGCCGTGAATGGCCTGTGTGAATGAACAAATAGCAACAGGTGACCAGCAGAAGAGGAGGTGGAGAGAAACTCTGTGTAGCCATGTTCCTTTAACCCTTTGAAACCTGGATCAGTTCTGTTGTGCTGTGTTCAGATGTCTTTTACAAGCTGTTAAACCCCTTTAAAAACCTCATAAAAAATGCTTTGATTTCTTTCAGAAACAAGGTGGAAGGCAGAGAAAAGCAAAGAAATTGCTAAAAATTATTTTTTCTGATTGTTCTATTTATATATTTAAAATTATGTTATAGAAAAAAATGTGTATTTTTTTGTTGTTTGTACATTTTATTTTTTATTTTTTGCTTATTTACAAATAATTTGTTGTAACTTTTTCACTAATTTCTTGCTAATTTTTGGGCCATGTGTTGTTAAGCTGCTAACTGTCTTCTCCCCATGCTTTTTCAAGACATCAAAGTAATTAGAGTTGAACAGATAAATATTAAGCCAATGAGCCACGCTGATAAGAAATAGTATGACAGAATTTTCTGATACACTGTAGTGAGTTAGTGAGTATTTATTTATTTATTTTATCTATTTTACATCAATTTGGCATTTTTATCAATAAAACACACCAAAATTTGACCAAGCTTCTGTCTTTTAGGAAGCCTTTGGGCCAAACTTCCATTCTACGTTATTGTAAAAAGAAGATAAAACAGTTTCATGTAATCTTTTCCTTATTTTGCCAGGGCACCCATGAAAGCCCCTTTGAGGACCTCCAGAACCCCCTCAAGGACTTCTATTGGACCCCCACAATGGGCACCAGCGCTTTAAAAAAGGCATTCAGAGTTCTTCCTGTGATAAATTAGCTATCAACACTTTTCATACAGCCCAATTTCATATGCCATTTGTGACACTTAGACCAAACTGGCCATCACACTGAGTCATTTTCTTGGCAGCTGCTCTAGCATTTTTTTTAAAGCCTGTAGGCACCCTGCTGTTGTCACCTACCATCCTCTGGAGGGAAAAAAAACAACAAAAAGAATGGAATGATGGCCCTATTATAGCCTCTGATGCACGAGGAGAGTGTCCGGGAGGAGGCTGGGGCTCGCCTTCATTGGCTGAAAGCTGCACCTTTTTAAGATCTTGCATCTTAAAATGTGTCTCTTTCTGGCAGGCCTGAATGGGTTTGTCCTTCTTTTAAAATGTTGCTAAAGACTGCGCCTCAAACTGTTGCTCGGGACCTGTTGCTTCTGCTCTTGGTAAGGCTTGCACCATCCAGGATTCATGGGAAGAGAGTTCTTGTAATTGTTGTCTTTTCTTTGTGAAAAGGCTTTCTGAGCTGCTGAACTCGCGTTGGATTTCACCAACAGACAGAAGATCCAGATAACAAAGAGACGAGCCTTCTCCTGTGCGTCCAGGCGGTGGCAGCAGTAACTTTCAGACTGTGACCTGACCTAATCTACACTGTGGTAACACAGATACAAACACAAGATTAGATGGTAAGCATATATATTTAACCCTTTGAAATCTGGATCAGCATCACTTTTCTTGTCCTATGTTCAGACTCCTTTAAAAACACATTAAAACCTTTTAAACCTGAAAAAAAAAAGAATTGATTTTTTTAGAAAACATGGCAGCTATGAGCAGCTTGGTGAGAAATGTCCCACAAATTGCAAGAATAAGTAAAATGACCAGAAATTCTGTGAGAAAACTATTCTTTACTATTACCTTAATTTATATTTTAAATTCAAAATAATGTTATGAAAGGAATACATATATATATATATATATATATATATATATATATATATATATATATATATATATACACACACACACACACACACACACATATGTATGTATATATATATATATGTATGTGTGTGTGTGTGTTGTGTGTGTGTGTGTGTGTGTGTGTGTGTGTTTTAGTCTTGTCTTATTTTATAGCAATTTTCTTTTAATTTTTTGGCAAAAATCTTGCTCCTCTCTGGACCATTTCTATTCACATAATTTAAATGAAATTGAGTCAATTTGAAAAGCTCTTAAAGGGTTAACAAGGGATTAAAGCATATGATGACGTACTCAAATGAAAAAAATAAAATAAAACCTGTCATCACTGATGTTACCAGTGTTATTTATTCATGGCTATTTGGCCAGACAACTTTAAATATTTATTTATGTAAACAAGCAAAAAGCTCATCAGGGTGATTTTTTTAGAGATTAAATCAACAAATAAACAGCTTGAACACTCCAGCTCTTTATTTTTTTGTGTCACGCTCCCTGGGCTCAGCACCTGCCCTCTTTCTTTTGGATCATATGCTGCTACTTGTTCATTAGATATTATCATGTATCGCACGGGAGCTGAATGTCATAAATTTGTATGCTTTTAAAGTAAAGACTGAATACAATTTAAAAAAACATATCTGTCAGCAGTGTTTACAAAATTACATGTTTGCATTTTACACATTTATGTATATTTTTTCACATTTTAAGAGGAGCAAATATGACTACTTTTAAGTGTGCAGTAAACCTAGTTAGTGTGACTTAACTTCATCATAACAAAGAGGATTTTTCCAATGATGAAGTTCAGAGATCTGCCAGTTCTGTTTTGTCAACACATTTAACAAAATACTAATATGATACTAGTTTGCAGAATACACACACACACACACACACACACACACACACACACAAACACATAGCCTATATATATTCTATACTTATTCTGTTTATTTATTTATTTATTTTTCAACTAAAATCAATTTGTCAGATTTTACTGTGTGGTGTTGTTTCGATGATATCTTTTAGTTTTTTACTCTGAGTTGCCTAAACTATTTCCTATCCATCCTCAAGGTATGCTGGAGTCGCTGTGTCAGTGTGTGCGCACTGTGAGTCAGTGTGTGTGCGCTGTGTGTCAGGTGAGTCAGTATGTGCACTGTGTGTCAGTTTGTGCACTGTGAGTCAGGTGAGTCAGTGTGTGCACTGTGAGTCAGTGCATGCAGTGTGTTTGGGACTACATGAGCAGATTAGACAGATTTGGAGGTAATTGGCATTGGACGACAGGAAGTGATTTCCTGCTGAAGATGCGCAGTTTTGATGATCAGTAATAATGTGTCAAACATGGCTGCCCCTCTGCACCGTTCTGGAGTCATGGCATAAAGACATTTCTGTGTGTCAATACGGAAATGTGAGCTACATTAAAGACACGTGCACGCTGTCCTGCTTTGGAGCACGCGACCTTGCGGCTACCCCCAGACTGATCCCAGCCAGACCCTGACACATTCAAAACATATTATAGTATTGGATTATACGCCTGTTATAATACTGAATACATAAAGCGTCCTGTTTTAGTGATGCGCGCGCTTCATTTTCATCTATTTTTTTTAACAAACGTTTTGATTGAATGACATGCGCTGTATTACAAGGTTTCATTATTATTTATGAATAGCCTAAAAATAATGAGTAACACTTTAGGCCAAAACGCACGCGCCTGAAATGTCAGAAATTCTACTTACATTGTGTGTTATAATTTATATATAATATTTATATAAAATTTATTATAAAACAGCCTATAGCTGTGTGTGTGTGTGTGGGTGTGTGTGGGTGTGTGTTAAACTGTAGCGCGAACTTATAACATTTTAAATGATTTGTTTATTTTTTAAAATTTATTTAAAATCATACTGAGTTGCCTAATTTAAAAAAAAAATATTAATTTTCTGTTTGGGCATTGCGCGATTTCAGCTTTTTTTTTTTTTTTTTTTTTGAAGATTGGGGGATTAGATTTACACTGGGAAAATAATTGTAGACTCGCAGAACAAACCAGCCTGGGTGTTAATTTTGAAGACTAAAATCTGAAGATTTTTATGAAGTGACTGGACAGAATTTGGAAGTCGGCTGCTGTCTCCTGTAAGAGGCAGCGACAGGTGTGTTTTTCTGTTTACAATCTGCAGAGTTCAACCAGAAAGCTCACATTCTGTGTTCATGAAAGAGCCCTTGACTCGCTGATCTTTGGGTTTCTTTGTGGGGAACGGATCCGCGCGGCTCTGCGCTCCCGCTCCGCGCTCTGCTGCTGCTGACACGCTGCCTCACACCCGGCACGAGCTACAGCCACAGGCCCACTGCATGTCACGTCTGTGGATATACCGGTGCTTGTCCAGTCTTCACTTTGACTAATTCAAAGAGTGAATAAATATTATATCTATCCAATCTAATCTATCTATAATCTAACCTCGATTTAAAAAAATAAAATAAAATAGAAGCCAGTCGCCGGAGACTAAATTCAACATTTTGATAAAATTAAACGTGGCTCAATTCCAAAGAAAGACTCTGTGGGTACCAGGATTTTCCAAATTAGGAAATGGTTAACTACAAAATAAATTAATAAGATAACCCTCATTGATTTACAATAATAGTGAATAAAAACGTCCATGAGCCCGGAGGAGTGAAACAATACACGGCCGGTGTGTGTTAGCAAGAGAGAGAGAGAAGGAACTGTTTAATATGTCTTCAGTAGGATGTGAACGTCAGGGGTTGATGCTGGCTGTGTGTTTGCCTCCTCCCGACGATTCAGGTCACGGACAGTTCAGAAGTTCAGCTCGTGCATTTTCACCGCAAGTGTCTGTGAATCCGCCACAAACTGGAGGACGAAGGGAATTATTTCATTAATAAATTAATGATTGCAATTTCTCGCATTTCGTCTTCCGTTGAAAACCTTCGGATGGGTTCACCATTTTTATTATAGTTATTATTAGTATCATTATTATTATAGAACAACACCTTGAATGACAATGGGGACAAAACGGAAAAGATTTTCAGAACTTTCTCGTGTCATTATGCTCGCCCTTTTTATTGACAAACACTTATAAAGTTAGGAATGCCGCATGGCCTTGTGGGTATCAGTGGTGAGATTGGATGTTTGTGAATCCAATTCACTGCCTGGTAATAAGTTGACACTCAGTATAATGAAAGACGGCGGGGTTAAGGCCTTCCAAATAATGCAAACTCAGAGGGCTGCAGCCCGCTGGGCGCGTGTGTGCGTGAGGACTGGTGATCAGTAGGCTCTGAGTGTCAATACTTGTATTGATATTTTCCATAAATTGCCTACAGCGGACAGACAGTGTCTTTGACCATATACTTTTGTTAGGGTGAGTAGACAGCGGTATTTGAACGCACCATCACAGGACATTTAACCCTTTGAAACCCGGGAAAATGGGCTTGATTTCTTTCAAAGTCACTACAAGAGGGCAAAAAGCAACTGAATTGGAAATGACCCCAAATTTAGCAAAAATCAAGTAGCCTACGAGAAAAACAAAAAGGACACACAAAATGGAAAGTAAAAAAACAAATAAACAAAACTGACTTGTGAAAAAGTCTTGAAAATTATTTTGATTTTGTAGAACAATTTTCAATTTTTTGATGATGTTACTTGGAAATATAGTTTTCATGACAATTTTTTCCCTTGACTTTTTAAAATTCTACTTATTTCTTGCAGTTTGTGGGACATTTTGTGCCAATTTGCTCATTGCCTTTTCCCCATGTTTTTAAAGGAAACAAAGCAATTTGCATACATTTCAAAGGTTTAAATATTTGTGAAAGGTGACTGAACATGGCACAAGAAAGGTGATGTTGATACAGTTTTCAAAGGGTTAAAGATGAAAAATCATGACAGGAGAGCAAGCTAACACATTTAGTGTCCAGGAACAATGTACATGAGGCAACTCTCCTTTAAATAAAGGGAATGGGCTACTTTATCAAAAACAAATAAAACAATTAACAGCCTAAAATATGAAAACAAACATACATGTGCTTCATATCACAATAACATCTGTTTCCTGCTGTAGAGGAAAATATCCATCACATCTGGATTTTGAAAACAGAGAACAAAACCACCTAAGTCTATGCCTCTTGAACACTGCAAAAAAATATCAGATGATAAAAATATCTGAAATGGCTAAAAGTACCATAACCACTGCTGACAGGGTCAGACTCAGATGCTGGAGAAAGAGTGATCCTCCAAACTGAATTGGAAATGGTTTCTCAGCCTTGTGGAATCTGATTTCTTCCAACGCCTCACTTAGAAGACAAACAAGAAACTGGAAATCTTCTTGGAAATCTGGGAACCATTTCTGTTACATTCCAGGAAATTCAACTCAGAGTGTCTGACATGACTTGACATGTCTTAGAGGCAAAACATACAGTTAAAGCCCAGTTCAGATAGGTGGTTAATGTTTGGGTTTAGGGGGTGAAAGTAAACACAAACATTGTCTCCTGAATATTTTTTTTCAACTGTTTTTACTCTATAATAATTTTGCAAGATATTTGATTTATTTTGCATTTGTTTATTTTTTTATTTTGTATATTTATCTATCTATCTTTATTTGTTTGTTTATTTTCTTAAATAATTTTTTTTGTATTTATATTTGATGTATTTATTTTTCTATTTATGCTTTAATAATGTGCCTTAAAGTGACCATATGCACACAGTGTATACACTGTATCCATCCTGTGCAGGTAATCTAATGTGTGGCAGAATCACAGCAGTATATGTAGGTGCTGGTACTTTTATATTCTTTTTCATATAAATAAATTGTTCTTTAATATATTTAAATTATCTTGACATCTGTTATCCCAAGTACATATAACTCTATTTGGCACAGTTTAGGGCGCTGTAAACATTCTTCTTCTTAAGGAAATGATACAGCCAAATACAGAAGAAACAAGACTAATAACAAAACTATTCCCCACTCTCACACTTTATGCTGTGTCATACCCATATGTCTTATTTCAATGACAGATAGTTATTTACAAAGAAAACAATCACAAGCCTTTACGTGCATCTTACATATACACACGCTTCACACACTGTGTACTTTTAGAGGTTTATACTTTCAAAGAAATTCTTGTTTACTGTAACTCTACCCAACAAGTCATATTCTTGTTTCCTCCATCCTTTGGCTGCACTGAGACCAACCAGAGGAAGAGGACTGCAGCTAACATTCAACTCCAAATCTCAAGTATCATTGAGAAGTAGCAGTGGTAGTGACACAGAGATCAGTCTCATCAGCAGGCCAGAGAAACAGCACAAACTTTCTCAGCCATGTTTAAACTTCGGCCGGTCTCAAAAAATGTCAACACATGCCAATAATACGGGCTGCACTAAAACAACAGTTCATATCTCATGTGGCAAAGCTTCTGGAGAGAAACAGTTGTCCTCTTTGATAAAGCTTATAGTTGGGGCTGGCTCAGGCTTGCCTTGGATCAGCCCCTAGTTGGGCTGATATAGGATATAGGATTTGCGACGATACACTGAGCTCCTTTCTCCTTCTCTCTCTCTCCTTCTCTCTCACTCCTCTTCATCTGCAACCAATCATGTCATATAACTGCATATCACTGACTCAGCTTCTTCTACAGAGCATTTATGCTCCCTTGTCTCTTAGTTTTCCTAGGTCACATGTGTGCCTGGATCGTGGGCCGTGGTTGTGCTGATGGCATGGTCCTGACTGATGCCTACTACTACAGACTTTATTATCAGTCATAGTTCCACTGTTATTATAAAAATATTATTATTATTATCATCATAAACATATGCTACAGTATAAATTATATATGCAACATATGTATACTAAATATATATCAGAAACTAAATTTACCAATGTTCATATTTTATAGTCATTACTGTTACTATTGTTGTTGCTGTGAATCTCTCTCTCTCTTTCTCTATGTATCATTTTATCATATGGATTACTGTTATTTTATTGTGTCCATCTGTTCTGTAAACATGACATCTATTACATGTCTGTGCATCCTTAAAGAGGGATCCCTCCTCAGTTGCTCTTCCTGAGGTTTGTACCATTTTTTTTCCCCATTAAAGTTTTTTTGGGGGAGTTTTTCTTCATCTGCTGTGAAGATCTAAGGACAGAGGGATGTTGTATGCTGTAATGTCCTCTGAGGCAAACTGTCATGTGTGATATCGAGCAAAGAAATAATATAACAACTGAACACATCAGTGGGGGTTTGGGTTAATAGACCTATTTGATTCCTAAAATCCTCCTCATCTCAGAAGCATCATCAGCATGTGGCAAATCAAGCTCCACCACTTTGATGGGACCCTGCCGTACAGATATACCAATCAGAGCTTTGCACTTGCAACACAAACCTCCTTTGACAGAGGTCCACTGACAAAGATGGATGCAAATAATTTACTGCATAAAAGGCTCATATGGCAGTTTTTGCACATTAATGCTTTTCACTTTGATTCACATTTAGCTGAGCCTTGAAACTGTTGTAGTTTGATATTGGATGTAGCTGAGAATCAGAATTTTAAAAGATCAGCAGAGTTCTTCAGCTATAAAATAATATAAGAAGGGCTAAGACATTTAGCTGTTTGTTTCAAACAGCACACCCACAAACATACACTGTGCTAGAAATCCTGTGATCCCTGAGCAAATTGGCTTGATTTGTTTCAAAACATTGGCAAAAAGCGGCTCAACAGTAAGAACATTTTTAAACAGTTAAAAGAAAATAAGAACAGAAAATGAGCCAAATAAATAAACAAAACAAAACAACAACAAAAAAGAATATGACCCCAAGAAAGAGATAACATATTTGTTTTTTCTTTAGCTACCATATTTCAAATATATCGGTTTTTTTTTTGGCGAATATCTTTTTACTTTCTCTTGCTAATTTTCAGATCATTTCCTTGTCCCCTTTTACTTTTTTTGGCAGGTTGCTCAGTGTGTGTGTTTTCCCTCTGTTTCTGAAAGAAATTAAACCTAATGAAATGTTAGTGAAAGGCCTCTGAACGCGGCACAAGAATCCAGGCGTTAAAGGGTTAATTTACTGCTGATAAGGGGCCAGGAAACCATAAAATATCGAATCTTCTCATTGATGAGGAGCAGTAAGGTTATCAATCTATAATTATTTTTACTCTACCTTTCCTCAGTGACTCGCACAGACTTCAAAACATGACAGCGGACATTACTCCTCTGTCAGGGTCATGCAGAAGCATCCTCATGTATTCCTTTTTACTGACATGATAAACATGGTAGCAGCGCGCGACGTCAGTCTGATTTCCTGGGTTCCTGGGTGTCACTTGAATGCGTTGTTTCCATGGTAACATACAACACAGAGTGCTGGGACACTGATGGCACCGGGACAATGTCTTACCGCGGGTTTCTGAGCCGGCTTTCTAAGGAGGAGAAAGAGCAGTACGACATCAGAAATGCAGCTGCGGAGTTTTACCGGCTGAACCGGGTCCCCCAGGAGCTCGAGAGAGCTCTGAACGAGCTGTTTCTGCAGCAGCCCGAGGACCACAACGGCTTCCTGGTAGGAGTTTCTCCGTCTCACGTTAAACAGACTGTGCAGTCAACAGCTGCACGGAGAGTTCTGATAGAGCTAATGTAAGAAACCTTTCTAAAATCCCATCAGAAGCCATTAACAAGATGTGAGTCTGCTGGCTGCTTCGCTATCTACGTAGGCCTGCAGCACTTAGAGGGTACCGTAGGCCCTCGTTCACCTGCTCTACTGGGAGGCTCCGGTGCTGCTTCGAGCCAGGGAGACGGTTGGGGGCACCTAAAACTTGCTGAATTTTTGTATAACATCTCTCAAATTTTGTCCCACAGTATCCTTATTTCTCCGCTACAAATATGAGTTTTTTATTCAACTCCAGTTATATCACATAATTCATTATTCAGCAAGTAGCTCCTACCAAGCCATCTTATTGGTCCACAAGACATATAGAATGTGCTCAAATTTGCATGACAGTAGCCTACACCTTCTTCATTATTAAAAAGTTTACTCTGCCATTTCTTAATTTCTGCTCTAGAAGAAATCATGTGATTATTGCAGGGGACAAGAAGCATTTTAGAACAACATCAATAAAAACAATTACACAACCTGAGTGGAAGCCTATTGCTAAATTAAGTGATGCCAAATGCCAGGAGTTCCATTGTTACAACCTGCCCTATTACTGAGGCTAGTTGTAATATAACTTTGGGTTGGTAGTAACAATCAGAGTGAAGTATTAAAAATTACACAATAACAAAAATACACAAAAATGTGGATACAAACTCAAATAACCATTTCCTACTAAGGTCTAACTGGGTAACCTGTTTGGATTGTGTCCAAAATACAAGTTTGCAGCCTCAGTCATGTAACCAGTCAGGACTTAACCTTGCTGCACATTTGAGACTTTTTGACTGTTGTGATAGCCCAGCCTGTTGTCATTCTCAAGTCATCAAATAGCGTTGCTATTGCAGTGAGTTTGGCGTAAGATCCCTATGCCAAAAGCTGCCTTTCTCATCTGTATGACGCGCCTGCATCAGTTGAGAACGCGGCTGGACGGAATCAGTCGCTGCTGGACAGGTGGATGGCACCTGCACTGCTCGCATGAAATGCCACAGAACAGCCTTAGGTTGAAATGCTGTGGAGGGGAGGGGCGGTGGATGGGTCCAACAAACCCTGGACTTTCATGAGGTGTTAACTTCCAATCTGAATGTGATGTGTTTTTTTCTACACCTTACCCTTTTCCTCCTGCCCCTAATCCTAACCAACCACATGGAGCATCATCCCACCATATGCTTGTGTTGACATTGCGGTAGCAGCATCCCCAAACATAAACAGCAGATGCAGAAGGATACCTAGAGCGAGGAGTCAAATAATTAAGGGGCAGCTGTGGCTCAGGAGGTAGGGCAGGTCGATAGCTAATTGGAAGGCTGTTGATTCGATCACTGGCTCTTTCAGACCACATGTCAAAGTATCCTTGGGCACGATACTGAACCCCAAAATTACTGCCTGTGGCTGTTTAGTTATTGTATTTTAATGTGTATGAATGTCTAAAAAACTGAGTAGAAGGAATCACCTTGTTTGGTCACACACACCAGGTTGAGAATGTGTGTATGAATGGGTGAATGCAACAAATACTGTGATCTTAAAGTGAATGACTAGAAAAGCATTATACAAGTGCATTCCATCTATCATGAAAGTCCATTTAACTTTATGTACATTGTCACTGAATGTAATTGTGAAATATATTTGAGCTGAACATGCTTTATATTTATTGGGTACTCTCCAGATTGCTGTTGTTAGGTGCTGGCTCATCAAGGGCATGAATTCTGAAAACAAACACTCCGGTTTAAAGGCTGAAATAGTCACATAACTTTTCAAACAGTTCAGAAGAAAATTCAAAGACTGTCTAACTTCTTACTTGCCCTTTAGGTTAATTACTTTATGAAGCTGTGTGCACCACCAAGGATCAGCAGACTGACGGGAAGAGAGGTTTATGACGCAAGAGGACAGATATCCATTGAGGCAGAGGTCTTCTGCATCATCTGCAACAAAGAAAAGGTAAAACTCATGGGGCACATTTTGTGGCAACAGACACAACCTTTAGTCAAGTAATACTCAACTTACAGCCTGCAGGCCCAAGAGAAGGTAGAAGGAAGATTTATTGGTAATTTTTTAAACAAAGTTTGAAAAGCGAAATTACATTTATCCTTGATCCTGCTACATCTTTGAGTTGAAGGTTGAGTTAGTAAAATCAGCAGGTACTATGAAGATTCCACCCGGTTGCTTGGTGATGTTGCTTCTGATGGCATCGTTTAATTCCTGCAGGGAATTTTTTGAACTTGCATCAGAGTCTTGAGTCTTTATGGCTCTTAACTAGGTCTGCCCATCCAGTGCAACAGCTTGATCCGGGATGCCATGTCTGTGTAAAGATGTGCACAGAGCAGTCCCAGATCTCCCGTTGCTCAGTGAGCCAAAATCACATCTTATCCACTTCACTCTCCTGCGACCAGACACTGGACAGAAGAAGGCTTGGTAGGGAACAACTCCTGCTCAGGACAGCATCACTGTGATACCAGCTCTCCTCCCTCTTTTTGTCTGGCACTTTCAGTTTTGTTTCTCCCCTCTGGTCTGACTGGCTTGTTCGCGTATGCCGTTGGTGGGGACCCGTTCCCGGTCTACTGTACTTTTCCTAATGATGATAAGTGCCACGTAGAGAAGTCGTGCTTCAGCAGAACGGGCCATTGTGTAGAAAAACCATTGCTGAATGAGCTTTTATCAGATCTCATCTACTTTATTCTCCTGCGAGCAGATATTAGACAGAAGAGGGCTTGGAAGAGGAATAGCTCCCAGTTCAAGTCGGATCAGCCTCACCCTGATACTGGCTCTCCTCTCGCTCTTTGTCTGGCGCTTGTGGTTTTGTTTCTCCCCTCTGGTCTGACTCGCCGTTTGGCACATGCCACCGGTGGAAATCCTCTCACTAAACTCCTCCCAAACTCCACACAACTTCTCCCGATGCTGATAAGTGCTTCTCTATCATAGAAAAGTCGTGCTTCAGCAGAAGGGGCCATGGTATTAAAAAAATAGAAAAATATAGCAAAATATAGCAACTCTACTAGAAATCCTTGAAGCATGCTGAAAACCTTTAAATGTCCTAAAATCGTAGAAATATCCTTACGTCCTAGGAACATCCTAAACGTCTAAACTTTGAAAAACTTCCTGAAATCTTAGAAACCTCCTAGAATTCCAGAAATGTCCTGAAATCCTTGAAATGTCCTAAAATCCTAGAAACATCCTAAAATCCTTGAAATATCATAACATCCTAGAATTGTCCTAAAATGCTATAACTGCCTAAAATCTGAAAAATTCCTAAAATCCTAGACACATCCTAGAATTTGAGAAAAGTTCTCTAATCCTACAGATGTCCTAAAACACTAGCAATTTCCTTAACTCCTAGAAATGGCCCTAAAATGCTAGAAACATGTATGGGACTGCGGCGACTGGCTCATAGTCCCCTGTCAAGTTGCAAAAGTGGCCCCCAAGCAAAGCCTATCCCTGCTTTAGTCCAATATAATTTTAAGGGATCAGCTGGTAAATAGCTTCTGCTTGGATTGTGGCTGACTGACAATTGCTCATGTGTCAAATTCTGGATTTTCAGAATAAGCATTAAGCGTAAGAATTGAACAAATGAAGGTTTAACAGAGGATATGTGATTCATTAGTGATGTGCTGATGGTTTGAAATGACAATGAGAGGCCTCCTCAAACATGCAGTGGGCTCTTACGTGAAGAGGCAGCTGGAGGCAGGAAGCGAGCAAAGACGTAGCAAACAGAAATCCGACCATGACCCCTAACCCTTGCCATTTCAGTTTTTACTGTATCACAAAAGCCAGTAAGATGAGATGTGACACCATGAATGAGGTCATGGTGAGGTCACTGAGGGCACACAACAAGGACCGAGCCAATAGGCATGCATCAATGCTTTTACTGAACAGTATTACTCAGTGCTATAATATCACAGTCAGGGAGGGAGGCCAGTTCAACAGTGAAAATATAATAATATTAAGAATAATAATAATAAAAATAACTCAACCATTACGGCCCGGTTTAATATTACACACACTGAGATTTTCAAAATCAAGCTTTAATAAATATTACACATTAATATTATTTTCTACTACTTTCATTGAATTTTAACCTTTTAAATGCCAGGTGTTTGTTATAATGTCACTATGCTTTTTTAAAGAAAAAAACCCCCACATAAAATGAACTACTTTCAATGTACTACATGCTAAGTAGATTTTGTTTTGATCATCACAGCATAGAATGTGTTAATGAAAAGCTGCAACATGGATTTTTATAGATTATTATTTTTTTGTGCAGCATCAAAATATTCACACTACCACTCAATTTGATTTAAATCAGATTATGTAAAAAATAAAAAAGAGTTTTTTTTCTTTTTAGCCAACATCAGTCCTAATCATAAATATCAAATATTCACTCATTTTCAGAATTTTTACACCTTAAATGAAAGGTTTTTTTCATGATGCCACTATGTATTTAGATTTAAAAATGTTAATATATATATTTACATATATAATTCAATAAACTCCAACTAGATTTTTTTTTTGATGATGACAGCCTGGAATATGTCAATGATTAGCAGTAACATTTATTGTGACAGTGCACCTAGTGGAAATAGCATGTATTTTCTCCATATGCCAAATATGGTAACAATAATAAAGATTAAAAAAAAGATAGGGAAAAAATAATAACAAATTCCAAGGCAAAAGTCCAGAATGACACCCAGAAATAAAACAATGCATGTTTATATGATTTGATGGCTGCAAATTAAAAAAATGCAGCTTGAATGACATTCAATGGTGCATTTTTTGTACTTAACAGTCTGAATGTAATAATTTAGTCTCCACAATGTAATTTAGACTAATTGAGGAGAATGAACTCAGCCAAAATGATCAAAAAATGAAGAATGAAAAGTGCATAAAATGCACCAAACAGTCATTTTTGCTTATATAGCTCAATATCCCATTCATAAATTTGACTCAAGGGTCTTTACAGTCTATAGAGTGTACAGCAACCTCTGTCCTTAGATCCTGTCTTTAGAACATATGCATTGTATAGTTGGTTAAAATATAAATACATCTGATTTATAACAGAATCAATGCAGTAAATTGAAATCAAGCAAGTAATATGGTTCAGCATAAACACTGTCAACCCTGTAATTCATATCAACTCAACCACTCTTAGGCAAAGAGCATGTTCTTATGATGAAGAACTTGTCCTCTGTCTTGGCGTGTAGAGCATGTCCTCAGCTGCCATCTCCAGCCACTCTGGGCCTAATGAGACATCGCTGGACTGGAAAGCTAAGAGTCAGGTGAGGACAGAGCATGTGGTGACTGCTGCCCAGTGGATCAATGAACCTCTGAACAACATGCTGAAGGGCCGAAACCCCTGTGACCAATCAGAAGTCGATCATATACTCAGGTAGTGTTCAAATACTTTTTAAGTTGTCATTCAAGGTTTCATTCCTGGTTGGGTACTGAACTGCTCATCAGTCCATTTTTATGCTGTTGTGCTGTGATAATTATTGTCATTTCATATTGGTCCATACTTTGTTGTAATTTTTTTTTTCATCTAGGTAAGTTTCTTTGTTCTTGTAAGTTTGTTTATATTCTATTGTGGCAGTCAGTATGCTTTCAGAAGTTACTAGCCTTAAATTATTCTGTGCCAGTTAACTGTTTTAGTGTATTTTGTAATAAATTGTTCTTGATACGCTTTTAACCCTTTAATATCCTGATCAGCTGTTTGATAGAGCACATTTTAAGTTACTATATCGTAATGATCTATGTGTTGAACTCAATCTGATAAAGCCATCTCCACCATTCAGTTTAAGTTATGCTAAAAAATGCTACAGGAAGTTAGTAACAACAACATTAGACATCAGACATGAGGGCTGTGAGTGGTGGGATTTTAGACATATTTACTCGACATGTTAAAGTTTCAGGGGTCTTAATGAACAGATTTATCTGACTTAGTACAAGAAATAAAAGTCTAATTAGGGTCATTTAAAAAATGCTTTACCAAACTGTAGATTTGGCCTTGATTTGGTTAAGGTAGTGAAGCTATACAAATGTCATTTATATTGACTATTTTCTAAGAAACTCTGAACTTTCATAATAAAGTTAGTAATGTTAAGATAATTAATCTACAATTTAGATGAAAGAAAAATTATACATATTCATCTTGTTAATACTCTATACCCTTATATATTTGATTCAAAAATGATATCAGCATGATTTCTTTCAATATTTCTGAAATATTTTTTTAATATCTGAAGTACTGTAAAGGTAAACTTTTAAAATACATATGTAGAAATAATATTAGTACAGGTAACACTACTAACTCCTTGGTAACAAATTGAAGCTTGTTAGTATACTAACATATTACAGGCATCATTACAGTAAATTATTTGTTAATGTTGGAATTCTGAAATTACTGTGCTCAGAAACTCTAATGAGAGTGATTCACATTAATCTGGAAGTCAATCATCTTAATCCTAAACTACAACTAACCAACTATTTAACAAAAAAAAAAACAACTAAAAAGACTGTATACATCTTAGGACTTTTTTGTGCATTAGAATCCAGTGGGGTCACATATAGTTCACTGTGGATTGACCTTTCTGGAATGAGGTCACGCCGAGGTTAATGCTTTGCACTTGTTTGCCTATTGTCACAGCCTATCATATCACCATGATGCACTGAGCTCCACTCATGGCTTGCTTCTGAATTATGTCTCATGACCCAATAGAAAAGCTTGATGAGTTACTAGGCATCATATGGGGGTTGGGTTGAACAATGCGATGTTTATTGCACTGCCTGCCTTGTAATGGATTGAAATTTAAGGCTTGTAAGGCTACAAGCAGTTGCAACTGCTACTGCTTGTAGCGTGCAACTGCTTGTAAGGCTACAAGCAGTTGCAGTATCTCAGTAATCTCATGTCAGTAGTAGTGCATTAGTTTGGATAGCTTGATTCGACAGGGTGCTTTATTTATCCAAATGTGAGAAATGTGAGCTGTAGTTTAAGATTTGGATTTACTATGTCATACTCAGGTTGCATCCTTAAAGGTATACTCTGCTAGATTATTAAAAGAAGCTATTTATGGACTCTATATTATTATTTTCTCCTTGTGCTGTGTTTTGGACTTTCAAGGGCACAGTGTGCAGGGGAGGTTGGGACTTCAGAGAAAGTTAAGACGGAAAAACCAAGTGGAAAAAACCGCAGTTCACTCTTACTGTTAACAAACACTAGCCAGCCATTCCTGCATAGTGTACCTTGATGCAGTTGTAAAGTAGGTTTAATTGATACATGAAGTCTAATCCAGTCCAGACATCTAGATTTATGCTTTGAGCTAGAAATAGGGATGCATATTCATTTACATGAAATGACTTCATACTGAGGCTCTATACATTATATATATATATAAATTTAAATTTAATCTGGTGATCTCATTGAGATAAAGATCTCCCGTGCAAGAGCAGGCCCCCAGGAAGTGCCTCACCCTCTGAAGCAAAATTTACATAGTGGCCAAAAGTGGAACTACAGCGTCACATGATGCACACTGGCTCAGAAAGACTTTTCCCGATTTGCTTAACATTGGGAAAGAGATCTCCTTAAATCACTGGATAATATTTTTGAGACATGTTGACTTTTCAGAACGCACTTTGCTGCATGCCTCCCTCCCCCTTCACGTTTGAGCTGTCCTGATCATTAAAGGCTAGAAGCCACAAAAAATATTTTTTAAAAACAAAAGAAATGCCCCTGTGATTGACATTTTACAGAACACAGTGCAGCCTGCTAAACAGTTTGTGAAATTTGCAACAACAATCTAAAAACATTGTTATTCGTCTCTCAACTCATATTTAATATTGTCCTTATCCCTCAAGTGAAAAACCTAGTTTACTCTAATTAACAAAGAATCCCATTTTTATGTTCAGATTCGGTACCAGTTTTCCCTTGCAATTTCAAAGGAAGATTGTTATTGTATAAGACTACTGCTAACCAAAAAAAAACATTTATATGGATGCATAAATGGCAGGTGGATGTAAGTTACAATTATAGGTTCTTCAGGGTAAATCCTAATTCAGCTCAGGTATATGATCATGCAGAGATGTGTGAAGTACATTATAGGCAGACTGTGGACATGGCTTGAGTTGAAGAAGATCTACATGTATACAACACTGTCATCTGCATAGAAACAGTTATTATTGGCATATTATGAGTCAGTGCAGGAGCAATCATTTATATAGATTGTACCTGACCTGAGACCATCAGTAGAGATCGTCTGTGTTCTAGTTGGCATGTAGTAGGTGACAAATATTTTGGAGCCTACACACTTTTATTTGGTGTATTTTTTAAATTCTTCTCCACAAAGAACCTTTGTTACAGATCTGCCTTCTTTAGAGCTTCTCTTTTGTGTTGTTCCAAAATGTAATTCTGTGTTCTGTAATTGTGCAGCAATTTCTTCATGGCCCGCTACCTGGAGGCTAAAGACAACAGGAACAAGGAAAAGGAGGAGGGCTGTTCACCAGGTGAGCGTGAGCTGGTGTTATCTTCTCCACTGCCTGTACAGACTAAGGAGAAGAAGAGTGCTGATAAAGGTATGGTTGCAACTTCTTGTTCTCGTTTGGCAAGTTCACACTTTCTACAGTTATGACATCTCGCATCAGCTGACAAATACTGAACTTAAACAAGCTTTGGTGTTCGTTCCAAAAAAGGGATAATAGAGCTCTCTAATAGAAAAATAATTTAAAAAAAATTATTTTAAGGTTTAAGCACCAACTGCAGGCAGTCATGATGGCCCTATTGAGACCATGGGCATGATTATTATTTTCTCTAATGAATTGCCTTTTTGAGGGTAAAGGTGCAACAGGTGCTCAAAAACTCACAGAACTTTGCACACTTACCAGAACTAGTGATTTTTTTTTTAGATTTTATAGGTCTCATAGTATGGTATCAAAACCTAGTCTCAGCAGAACCCCCTTCAAAATTTAAATGAAGCAGCCACCGTAGGAGGTTACTCCTAAATGCATGAAAATTGGGAGACATGTAAAATCCGAAGATGTACAAAAAGTCTCTTAGAGCCATACCCTAAACCCAACAGAGGGTCAGCCATTTTGAATTCACTGTCTGTCTAATTTTGAAGCATTTTTAGACATTTCCAAGGGTAATAATTTAACAAACTCCTCAGAGAGTTGTTTTGCCTTTAACAGGACAAGGTTTAAGACTTCAACATACATTGTCGAATCTGCCCCAAACTTTGCGAACACATCTACATGCCAATAATTGCTGACAGATATAGCTATATATCTATATATCTGGTCCCTGATGAGGTGTTGGTTGCCACCCCTCAACCATTTTCTAATTCACAATAAAAATAAAGTTCTTATGACTGGAAACAGTTTTTGTACTTTTAGTATACATAAGGTGCAAGAATGTATTATATAACATCAAAATAGAGCTTGTTTATAAAAAAAAAAGTGCCAGTGGATTCCCCAACAGAGGTCCTAGCAAAGCCCCTAATGTCTTTAAATCCTGGAAATTTTTTAACTCCTAGAAACGTCCTAAAATCCAAGAAATGTCCTAAAATCCACCGACAATCCTAAAATCTTAGAAATGTCCTAAAATCCTAGGAAGATGCATGGTGTTACTGCAATTGGCACCTGGCCCCCTGTCATTTTGCAAAAGTGGCCCCCAAGCAAAGTAAGTTGAGTATCCCTGTTCTAAAGAATAAGCAGTTATAGCTAATGGATGGGCAGGTCTATATTACACATGCTGCTGTGACACGTCAGGAATCTTGCCTTATTTTCTGTTGCTTTTTTTAGTGTAAGCTTTATAAAGGGCATAGCATGAAAATGTGTGTTCAGACTCCTCTTGTCACATGAATATCTGTCCAAGTTTTTCACAGTTTTTTTCTTACCTCCCAGTTAAAAAATGCAACACTGCAGAGAAGCCATTTCCTCCAGTAGAGCCGGCGGAACCAGTCCTTGCTGGGAGCTCAGCTATTGGCTCAGTGTCTCTGGCAGTGGCCAAAACTGGGGCAAAAATACAGGGTGTCTCTCTGTACAAATACATAGCAGCTCTGAAAAACAGAAAGGTTAGGTCAGACAAGCACAGACATGCATATTTACTCAAACACTACACTGGGAGCGCCATGTCATGATGTCTTAAAACAATGTTATTCAGGCTCCAACACAGTTTCACATCCCTGTCCCTCTGATCACTCTGCTGAGCTGTGGGAAGACTTCACCTGGAAAACTGAATCTGCTAGAGGAAGTCATCCTGATCCCCAAAACTGGGCATCAAGTCAAACAAGTACTCAGCATTCTTCAAATATCTCTCTGTAGTTGTTCCATGTTCTGTGTGTTGGCACTTTGTCTAGACCATAGACTGCATATAAAGATGGATGACACGACAGCTAACCCAGAAAGAAGCTATTCAGTCTCGATTGCCCCCTGGTGTCTGACTGCAGTACAGGTCCTAAGGCCGTCCCCTCCATATTAGTTGAATGGGGCATAGGCCAAACTAAAAACTCAAAGTACACACCAAACAATTTTTTACCAAAGACAGTTTCTGTCACTGAAGGTAGTTCATCACTTGGACAAACATCATGGGAACATGATGTTTGTCCAAGTGTTTGTTTTTATGGTAAGTTTGGCTTTAATGAGTTATGAAATTATACAAAAGGGGGGTGACAGCCAATCCGTGCACTTGCATTCAATGGAGCTGCTCGCGATTGGTCAAACGGGTGTTTTGGCAGGAACTCGCCCACCATGGATATCGCTGCTGCACAGATGCAGGCTATTAATGGCATCACGCTCATAAGATGGCAACACCCATGCCTCGGATATTTTAACCTCACTTCAGCATAGCGGGGGTAAGTGGGGGCGCATCTTCCATCTTTGTATACAGTATATGGAATAGATGTGTGTGGACTGTGTGAAGTCAGAGCTCTTTGTGTGAGTTTCTTTTACTTCCTTTGTTGTTGCTATGATGTGGTGTGTTATTGGTAAGGCACCTCAATTCTAGTATATTAAAGTTTAATTTGCTAAACACACTGAACTGTGAACTTTTTCTACAGATCATCACAATGACCCTCGAGTTACAGAAGGAGATGATGAGAATAATGAACACTTCAACAAAAGCTGGGGTGAGGGACAGAGCGATTTATTCACTGCAAGAATAGAGCCTGAGTTCACACAAGCTTTGTTAGAGCACATAATGTAAACGGCGGAGGAACTATTCAAGGCTCTGTTGCTGATCTTTCCGAAAAGTTACTGATAGAAAAGGAAATTTGTTTCCCATTTTTATATTTAATCTTCCATTAACTGTGGTATGCAGGCCTGGAGGTATGTCCAAATGCTTATCAAAGCATTCAGAACTTCTACGGTTTACCTTTCCTTCACAGAATTTGCACTGTATACACAGAGTTACCTCCTGCTCTCTTCAATAACTCGTGGCCCTTACATTCAGAAGGTGAACAGTGAAGAGGGTGCCCATACTTGTGTTCCAATAATCTTGCAATGACAACCATTTCATTTAAACCCATGAATTAATACTTAGCTATTGTCATTCCTATGCAGCTTCAGTGAAGCATAATACATAGATATTGTTGACAAGGTAAACTGTGTCTTTGCTCCGAGGTCACCCAGGCAATGCTGTGTGACAGTGGAGTGCTGGCTGTGACCTACGAGCGACCTGAGCAGCCTCTAGATCTGATCACTGAAGCCTGTACTTACTGTGGACTGGCACTGGGAAAAGAGATCCATTTAGCAGTAAACTGTGCTGCCCCTGAGTTAATGGACAATGTAAGTCAAGAACGGTAGCTGCTTTATGTGAGCCAGCGTGTTGGTAATCCTTGAGTAGGAGATAGACTGTAAGTCAATTCTATATGTGCACAGCTGAAGAGGTTATAGGTACAGCTTATAAAGACCACAAACAGCAAAGAGAATCTAATTTGTTTTCTTCTCTTCCTCTCAGTCTAAAGGAAAGTATGAAGTTGCAACAGGAGTTTTAAAGTCACCAGATGAATTAGTTGATATGTACCAATCCCTCATCAGTAAATACCCACCGGTGGTGGCCTTAATCGATCCATTTAGGAGAGAGGTAAGTCCAAAGCTGTGTTCGAAACCGTTCACTCATTTACTCAGTCAGTCAGTCACTCACTCACTCACTCACACAATCACTCACTCACTCACTCACTCATTCATTCACTCACTTACTCACTCAATCACTAACTAACTCCCTCGATCAGTCACTCAGTCACTCGATCACTCACTCAAAGTCACTCAATCACTAACTAACTCACTCACACACTCACTGTTCTCCATGTAGTATGCATTAGATAGTAAACTACAAAGGGAATAACTGAAAGATGGAATTTTCTTAGTCCGCAAATAAACAACCACATTGCATTGTGGTATACAGGAGTAAAATGTAGGGTATATCGTATATACACTCAAATTTGCAGGGCACTGGGGATATTTTATAGTGCACTATAATGTGGATGAAATTAACCGCTAAGAATTCGAATACTACTACAAAATGGCAAACACACTATATAGTTCACTTTTTCCTAGAATGGGAATGAGAAAGAATAGAAAGGGAATGGTTTCGAACACAGCTCAAGACATTTCTTTTATCAATATGTCCAAAGTCATGTATAACGACAACCTATTTTCACAGACAGTGTTGGAATGTAACAAAGTACATTTACTCAAGTACTGTACTTCTGATAGTTTTAGTTACTTGTTACTCTACATATTAAGATTTTTGCATAAAAACATAAGACGAGGTTATAAAGTATGATGTTTTGTTCTAATTAAATAACCAAACAGTTTACAAAAGTACGGGTGCAATGATTGGTTTTTTAATTAATCAGTCAATTGACAGAAAACGACAAAAAACTATTTTGATAAACATCTAAGTCTTCTCTATAATTTAAAATGTTGGGGTGGGGTTTTATTTTCTATATTTTTTAAATATATATTTTTGGGCATTTTGGGTTTTTTTTTGTCTGCATTAGGTACTTCTTCTTTTAATACTTTAGATTTCCCTGATTATACTTACTTTTACTTAAGTTTTACTTGTAACTTACATTACTTATATATTCATTTTGACAAATCCCATAAAATAGACCAAAAGCAACTATATATTGGTCTTTCTCTTTTACTCTTTGATGTTTCTACCCTATCTGTTTCTACTAACAAATTTGTAATATCAGTAGAACCCCAAGTTTGAAACTGCATCCTAGAATCTAGCATGCAAGAGTGTGGGGCTTAGCTGAGCAACAACTCCATCTGACTGCCAAAATACTGTAGTGTCACCAACAGATGTTATGGGAAACTCTTGTAGGTTACATAACATTTTTAGGAATACTCCAATAGTACTTTGGTTTTAGTAGTAATTCCTATGCGTACTCTTGTTCATGTGTTTGTGTGGTTGATTATGTGTTGAATGTAAATGTTTGCGTGAATATGTATGATCATTTCTACAGCATCTTTGCCCAAATGTGTGTACCTGTTCTTGTGTGTTTGTGCTCTGTAAGGACATAGACCAGTGGCAAAAGTTGAGCAATGTGGTTGGAGACTCATGTTCGCTGCTCTCTGACATCACCCACAAGCCAAAGGCCACACCCCTTCCAGGAGTCAGAGGTCACATCCTGAAACACATTCATGAGACAACAGTTAGTGATTTGATTCGCATCACATCAGACCACCAAGGTAATAGATCCCAGCGATAAGAAATCTCTAATGCTGGGTAGAAAAGCAAGCAGTTCAAGTGCTCACTTCAGCTCTTATGGTGCAGCTCCACAATACATGACCAATTTGCCTAAAGTTGCGTCCGCCCTGCCCCACTGATCACTTGTATCCATCCACAATCCCTCACCCCCTTCTCTACCACAGAAAGTTTCACTGAAGTCCTTTCCTGAATTATTCAGAGCTGTTCAGAAAGTCACTGGAGCTGCAGATTAAGTGGCTGTTTTGATGTGAGATACATCTGAATTTGTAAAATTGTCACTCCCTCTGGTCGCACCGCCAGCTTGGTTCATGTTGCAGTTCTCCCAGCATGCTTTGTACCGGGAAATCAGTCGCTTCCAAATACAAAATGAATGGGAGTGGATTTCGTCTGAAGTCGTCTATAGTGGGGCTGCATTCTGCGTTGGTAAAATACAGTTCAGCTCCGCCTACGCCGAAAGAATACCACACAGAAACAGAATTCATTGACTCCCTTACTATAAGAAGCATATTTGCTGTTTCAGCCTTTCAGTTTGGCTCAAATCCTCATTAGGAGCAGTTACAATTGTCAGTTAGTCAACACAAGGTTTGCCAGTTAATTAAATATTTGCATTAATTAGTCTGATGATATCTCTGGCCGAAAGTGCTTGTAAAACAGAATATCCACATGCCAGCACCCAGTGCTTATATTTTATGGAGGAGCTACGTTAGAGTTTAATAGCGAAATCCATGATGTAAAATGAATGTAAAAAGGTTTTTGTTGCTAATTGTCTGTGTATCTCCATGACAGGTTCAGTGTTAATGGGAACAGCATGCAATGAGCCCTGCAGCGATGACTCTCTGTCAGATATAGTGAGTGTGTTTCCCTTCTCTCATGTTGTGTTTCCAGCATCATGTCATCTACCTAACCAGAGAAGTCTTGATCGTTTCATCACCACATTCTGTTGGTTGAACAGTCTCTCAGAGTAGGAAACTGCAGCAATGATGTATTGTGTGCTCTTAGAGTCACAAACCATCCACCCACTGCTTTTGCTGCAGGTCCAGAAACAAGTGCTGAAGCTCATTGTTTAGCTGTCCGACCCAACACTTTACTACCTCAGTTCACTCCCACTACTATCATAGCATCGTTTTTTGCTGCAATAGGCAGCTGTTTTCAACAGGAATGCTTTTGGAGAAGCCACTGCACACTAACTGCTCAGCAGCAAATGACAGACGGACAATAGGCAATTTTCCATCACAGATTTACGCAAAACTTAAGCAATATTGTCCAAATGTCAATAAAACACAGTTGCAAGATGACTGTGTTTCCACTGAGTGATGTTCAGCATCTTCTCCTCTGGCAATAACATTCCAAGAAGCACGGTGATGGATATTCAAAACATTAGCAGCTTTATTCCTATTGCAGCCACTACACTAGCTATCATTATTTCCAGTCCAAGGCCACGTAGGCGTGTTATGGAGCCATAATGGAAAGGCAAGTCCCATATATGTCGGAGCGGCCATGTATGAGGGATTTCTGGGAGATGATAGTCCACAATTTCACAGAGGAATTGTGGATTCAAAACTTTGGATGATCTACTCAACTTTTGAAGAGTTAGTGATACAATAACAACCCTTGTAGCTCCTGCTGCATCATGCAAGTTCCTACTGACAAGCACATAGCCATAGCATCATGTGACTTGGAAACTTAGACTTTTGCAGTTTTGCAAAATTATGGCTGATTCGAATTGTCTGAAATACCACCTCATGTGAGTGTCAAAAAGGGTTCTTCAGAAGCAAACGGTTCCGATTAGAACCTCAGCCCTTCAGGATGAAGCCTGGCGTCCCTTAATAACTACCAACAAGAACCAAATACCTCTATATCCAATTGTTGTGTATTATTGTTTATCTTTTTCTGTCTTATTTTCTTTGAGTTAGAACGAGAACCCTTCGGGAGTTATTTCATTTACAGAAGTACATCTTCCACTTTGGAATCTTTGAACAACTCCAACAACTCCTTGGCGTAAAATTAAATTGCACTCACAGGCAGAACCATCGACATGTTAAAATGATACAAAACTATTTACTAATAAATATCCCGTTTTCAGAGAAGAGCTTAGCACTGCTAATCAATTCATTCCATGTGGCAGCTTGGTGAATTTAGTGAAAACTCAGTGTCCATCAAACACAGTTTTAGTTTCTGAAACCCAACAAAACTGTCCACGCTGGCTCCCACAGGATGAAGATAAAGAAAGATGAGTTGGATGAATAGTGGTGATAGAGACTGAAGATGATGATGATAGAAAGGATCCAGTGAGTGGTGCAAAGATGTAATGATACAGATGGAGACTAGGAGGCATCACAGCTCTGTCTGTAGTATAGTTGCAACAAAAAAAAAACAGCCAAAACATGCAGAGCAACACTCAGCTGTCCATATCAACAGTTCACTTGTGTGTATTCTCAGGACACCAACACATGATGTCCTTACATACTACACATATCTTAATAACTTCACTTACACATTTTAGCTAAAACTCAATACAATCTGTCCAGCTTAATGAACAATCTCAGTGTAAATAAACAGTAATGACGAAACAAAAGAAGGTATTTAATAAAACTTGGATTGTCTTTGCCATGAGCTGAATTAGCCAGCCACTAACTTCTTCATAAGTGCATTGCATACAACAATTTCAAAACCACTGAAATATTCATCCTGTTATTATATCATCCCAACTGTTTTGTAAAATATACAACCAAGCCGCCATTTTTAAGATTAGAAACAACTTAAATGTGCATTGTGTAAGTTCCAGCCACCCAGTCCAACCAAATAAGCAGCAATATTTCACCCTTTAAATGTTTACTCTCTCAGAGCTATATCCAGTGTTGGAAAGTCACACAGATATTTACTTGTTTTGCTTCTTCTTACATCGCTTCTCTTCTTTGCCACCAAATGTTGTTTTCTGAGAGCCGCATGTTTTTGGGAGAACAGCCGTTCTTCTGGAGCCTCTGCCATCGCTGTGTTTCTTATACACTAACTAATTCACTGAGACTGTAACTTCTTCTGTATCCATTGACTCTGTGCTCCGGCCAGCTTAACTTCTTCATCTTCTCCCACGGCTCACTAGAGGCTGCAGTGACTCACTATTGCCTCTCAAGTCAGGATGTATTATTACAGAAGGGACAGCCTGTCCCTGGCTGCTGAGCAGTGGATATCCCTGCAGTACAATACAAAGGCATCTTGAAAATAACGTCAAAGGTGGTACTTTTTCACACTCTGGTGATAGGGTTAGTTAATTTTTTTTATGTTTTTTTTCAACAAAAAATATGTCCAGATCTTACATAATGCACCTTACCACACAAAAACGACCATGAAAAACCAGTGCCTCACATGGTTTATGTCTCCAGCCCGTTCTCATTCCAAAGTCATCAAATAGAGCCACTTTTGTTGTGCTTTAAGCGTAACATCCTGAGCCAAAAGCAACCTTTTGTATCTGCATGATACACTGCTGGATGGCATCTATCCACTGCCCCTCTAGCCTGCCCTATAGGGACCTTGGTGCTCCTTATATGACGTTGTTGACGGCAATGTTCCAACCTGATGCCATCCTGCTGTGTATCATGCAATAGGTTCCATCCGGCCACAGTCTCCAGTGACATCAACTGCCCACGTATCACGCTGCTGCACTGGTGTCATCAGGCCATCTGCTGGCACATAAGATCAGCATGACAGGTTCTGTCCAGCCGCATTCTCAGCTGGTGCTGTCTAGAATTAGAACAAGCTCGGACACATCACACAAACTAGGTCCACAGACACTCACCGACAGCCTGACATCGACCAAACGACTGATGCTCAGCTTGGTGTGTCAGGGCACTTCATCTTAACACCAACCAGGGTGCTAACTTACAAGAATTCTTAATTCACATGCCATTTGGACAGGGTAGGCAGCTTTGCAACTTTCCTTTCACCCTCTGGAGAATCTTCCCTCATTTTACTGCTGCTAGTTTTCTGCTTTGATCAAAGTGGTCAGACTATTTGAACTGTGCACTAAAGCCACCTGCTGGCTGCTTGTATCTGTCTCTTTCTGGATAAAAATAAAATAAAATAAAATAAAATAAACAAAACTTGTCAGATGCATTCTCACTTCCCTCTCTCAGTTGTGCCACTAGAGTGCAAATGGACCAAGAATAATGGAATTATACTAATGTTGACACAAGTTACCATCTGATAGTTTTATGTTTATAATGATGTGCTCAGACTAACTGGCTCTTGCCTTACACAACACTTTTGGAGGTAGATGGTCTCCATGGCATTTAACAAACCATCTCTAGCTTGACTTTACTATGAATGATGCGCTCACACCTGTGGTTTTATTTCTCAGCTGTAGGAACATATGTACCTCATGCAATCGTGTCTGTGTGTGTGATCAACAGCAGCTCGGTGACACAGGGAAGCTGCGGTATGTCAAATAAATTCATTGTTGTTTTTGGTCTTATGGGGTTATCATGGGGTTATTGGTGATAATCGTGAAAAGATAATAAAGTACAAACATTATCCCCAAACCGAACCCTCTCTTGTGACAGAATAATTTCAATCATCAAAGCAGCTCTCGTCATTACAAAAAAATATCTAATTTACATTATATTTTCTTTAAAATTTTTTACATTTTTTATCAAAATGTTCTATTTCTACTTTTGCAGTAGGCTACATGTTTTTAATTATTTTTACTCTGCACTATAGTCCTTTACGTTTCCTGCTCTTCAGTGTGAATATTTGATGATTTTCGTATTTATTTATTTATTTACATTTGGTAATTCTGAAAATCTGCTGTATACTGATTATCAAGGAATAACATATGCCGAGGCTATGAGAAACTGTGATGGGCATTTTCAATCTTTTTTGACATTTTATAGACTAAACATATTAGTTATTATTATCACCAGTGATAAAGATAAAGTGATAAAGGAATTTTTTAATCCAATTTAAACTTTAAACTGCTTTCACCTCCACGCGACTGATACACACATGCCCCTGAAACACGGATGACATTTCTACAATTTGATATATGATATTTCAAGGATTTTAGGAAGTTTTAACGATTCTATGACATTTCTAGGATTTTAGGACATTTTTAGGATTTTAGGTGTCCAGATAGTTTGATAGAGTTTGTTGGGTTTTAGGATCTTTCTTGGATTTGGAGACATTTCTCTAATTTTAGGACATTTTTTAAAAAATTTATTTTAGGAGGTTTCTGACGTTTTAGGACATATCTAAGATTTTAGAATGATTGTAGGATTTGAGCACGTTTTTTGGATTATGGGGCATTTCTCGGATTTTAGGACTTTTGTCTTAGTTTGGGACATTTCTCATATTTTTGGACTTTTGTCTTAGTTTGGGGCATTTCTCAGATTTCAGGACTTTTGTCTTAGTTTTGTACATTTCTCAGATTTTAGGACTTATGTCTTAGTTTGGGACGTTTCTCGGATTTTAGGATGTTTCTAGGATTGAAGGACATGTCTGGGATTTAAGGAGATTCTAGGATTTTAGAGCATTGCTCACTTTTTAGGGCATCTCTTGGATTTAAGGACATTTCCAGGCATCCTGTAATTTGAATGTCACTGCCTTATAACATCCCAATCTCCTTCATGCTAAGATCAGCTGTCTTAACTGTGATAGGACACAACTTCTTCCTCTTCTCTCCCTCCTTCCCCAGTTTCATTAAATGTCTAAATACAACAGCAAAGTCATCTGTGAAATCCCAGCAGCAGGGTCCTGGTTTATGTATCCTCCTGCCTCTGTCCCTTAGTGGAATCGCACACCTTTCCTCAGCACCAGTGTGTCTCACAGTGTCTCTTGTCCTTCCTCAGGCCGTGGGTCTGGGCCTGGACTATGTCAAACTGGGAGGTCTGAGCGGTGCTGAGAGAATGACTAAATACAACCGGCTAATTTCTATAGAGGAAGAACTGGCCCAACAGGGAATCTTGGGTAGGCTTTTTTATTACTCCTCCCATGTCTTCTTTTTTTTAGCCAGACAGAGAAAAAAAGAGGCTAGACAAAGCGAGAGAGAGAGAGAGAGAGACAGAAAGAGAGAAAGAGAGAGGGGTAGTAATCCCTGTGCCTAAGAAGAACACATCTCTCTCTTTTTCTCACTGTGTCTGATGTGAAAGAAAACTGCGTGAGAGGAATCATACAAACGTGTATTTGTGTGTGGTGGGGGTGGGGGGCTGGTGTGTGTGTGTGTGTGTGTGTGTGTGTGTGTGTGTGAGAGAAAGAATAAAAACCCCTCCCTTGGATCAGTTAATTGGCTACCTAATTACACACAGGGACAAATCCTTCTCTCACAATCATTGACAAACAGCAGCAGGGACGCTAGAGGGTTAATGAGACACAAGCGAATCTCTATGTGGAATCATCAAGAAGTTTGGTTAACATGTTTATCCGTATTAAATGTTTGTGTTGTTGATGCTTGATCAAGCTGGAGCCCACAGTGGACGGAGGTGCAGTGAAAGGCTCAGTGTGCTCCAGCTGCAGCAGCACAAACATCGTTTTGGTCCACAAATATGAAGTGTCTGCTGTCCAGCTTTTGTCCGTTCTCTTCATTTCATTATTTTGTGTTGTCCACAGTCTCTGAGGAGAAGCACCCCCCTCCACTGTTTGGTGGAAAACCACAGGAGTAGTCAGCTGCTACAGAGAGGACTCAGTGCAACACGGCCGGCTCACCGCTCACTGCTTCCGTTTTCATCCACCAAATATGATTTAAGCAAGTCTTCAGTGTCAGCGCTACATTATATTTTACCTTTATAATTAAATCCTGCTGCATGTCAGGATTTTACCTATAAAACCTGCTGAGTTGATTATAAACAAAGTGCATTAATCGAGTGTCACCATCCTGGTTTATTTAAAAACTGGTTAAAAAAAAATCAATATGAAGCTTTTCAGAGATGGGCTGAGTGGGTAAACATGACCTTCAATAAAAACAGGTTTCACAATCCCCAGATGTCTCGCTGCTACTTCAGGTATATACAGGCCATGTTAGCAGGTGCTCTACACTGTTCTCCTCTCGATCTCTCGTTCTCTGTCTCTCTCGCTCCCTCTCTCTCACACACACACACACACATTCTGTAAGCTCTCAGTCAACCATCTTCACAAATATATCCAAAAAATTACAGCACTCTTGAGCCATAACACAGCGACATAATCCTATGTGTACAGTGAAAACATGGGAGATCCACCAGTGGAAGTCATTGTTTTATGGGACAGCTCTTGCTAATTAACCCTTTGGTACCTCTGCAAATTGGCTTGATATCTTCTAAAAAAAAATATGGTGTTGAAGAAAATCTTGTACTTTTGAGGAACCAACGCACAATTAAATAATCTCAATAAATAATATAATAAACTGTACTATTAAATGAACTTAACAAGTAGTGAAATAACTCAATAAGTAGTGAAATTAATTTGGTGAGCCTCAGTTGTCCTTATTTGAATATATGTTTCTTACATATATCTGTTCAGAGAAGCTTTTGGCATAATGTATGTGCATGAACAGAGACATACCAAAAACTTAAAGTAACAGAGGAGTCATTCAGCTTTAAACAGTATATTTTACACGTCGCGCAGCTGCGCCTATCAGCGTAGCCAAAACATCTACATGGTCTTGCTCTTGTAGTATCTTACACACAGACTTACTGGAGACAATCTTCATGACATTACTGAACCATGCTACTCCTACTACATACAATTACTCATGATTACATTAACATTATTAGAAAAAAAAATATTTTCTACGACACATGGGAAAAGGGTGACAAGCAACTTATCAAGAAATGAAAAATGAAAAAATAAGAAAACTAACTCTGTTATATGTTGTATGTGTGTTATCTGTGTTTTATGTTATATGTGTGTCATGTTGAATAACAATAGAATAGTACTATGAATATAGCTTTCGTGACATTTTCCCCTCA